>NC_079412.1:8010129-8012629 GCF_026213295.1 Gadus chalcogrammus | reverse complement strand
CATATCATTCATCATTCTTTTAGGTCTTTCAGTTTTAGGGCAAATAACGTTTAAAGTGAGCCACACAACCTGGTACAGTTTAGCAACACCTTATTTTGAACACAATCATGTGTAGAAACGCCCAGAAACAGACACGAACCTGCAACAAAACCATAAAAAACTGCTATCCACTGATGGCATTTGGTTTCCAATATACTCTATATTTACACTCACTTCAAGCCTCTTTAGTCATCATGAATGCACATTGCACATTAATTTTCCACTTTTTTACAGCCCCCCCCCCCCCCCCATCCCTATCTCCACACACACGCTGTATGAATAAAGTTTAATCTAAATGAAAATCTTGACATGAATACCTCGTGCTCTTTGCCTGTTTGCAATGTTCTATCTCAAAAAGTGAAGCAGTTCCCCAGGCTTTTCCTCTTGCCCCCTCTCCTGGCCAGAGGGCTGTACAACACCTCTGTAGACCCACACCCAACTGAACGTATGGGAAGTAGAGACCGAGCAGAGACTTAAAATGCAACACAAATTGAGGAGAAGTCAGAGAGTAAACAAGAACAACAGAGTGACATCAACATTGGATGAGTTGGGCAGACTCATCCCCCCACACACCGAACAAACACACAGGTTGGATGAGTCGGGAGAGACAGAGGAAGTGAAAAAGAGACCGGAGAACGAAAGGCAAGATAAAGAAAAAAGATTGTTTTCTTTAAGGAACAACATCATGCCTGACGCATAACATATACTAAGTGTTCCAGTAAACCCATCAATCCGATTATTTCAGGTCACAAGTCTGAACCTTAAAGAGCTTCCATCTATCAAATAATTAGAGTGAGGGTGTGTTGTAAGGAAGCATCCAGGGCTGGGTGTACCGCTTGCTATCCCAGTATGTGTCAAAGACACATGCCGGAGACTTGCAACAAGAGACAGATCTTCTCAACCAAAAATAAAGAGCTTAACACCTTCACAAGTGCATACACCCACACACACACACACACACACACACACACACACACACACACACACACACACACACACACACACACACACACACACACACACACACACACACACACACACACATTTTTACACATGGCTGCATGTGTTTGGAATTACTCACACACTTTCACACACTACAGAATAAATGTTTGTATTGAGCATCAAAAGCATTTCTGAGAGGTTATTTTGAGGTAGACTCTAGGATGAATACAATAAATGTATATAATGTGCAGACATGGATCACTACTCACAGTGTTGAAGTTGTGAAACAGACCCATGCTGTGTTGAGGGGGGGCGGTCTCCATGGAGAACTGTAGAAAGGGCTTCATATCCAGGTGGGGCTGTATCACCGTGGGGGTCCGCAAAAACGCCGGCACTGCTGCGCCCACACGGTTTATACCTCCTAAACACCCAGAGAGAGAGAGAGAGAGAGAGAGAGAGAGAGAGAGAGAGAGAGAGAGAGAAGGTCAAGGTTATCATCCAATCATGTGTTCTTCAAATCGTGTGTTAATATATTATTATGAATACTCTTTGATGGTTCAGTCTAAACATTTATGAACCGATATCAGTGTTACATATTCACACATTTAATTGTTCCTTTGTCCAAGGAAGTCAAGAGAATTTAGCCCCAAAATAATAGGCTTAGTTTGAGAACCTTAAAAGACAGAATGTTATCAATGATACAAATCACATTACCCCAAAAGGTAATTATCTTGTGACATTCCCATATTTCGTGTAGAAACGGTCTGTCTAGAAGGCTAACAATATATACAATATATATATATATATATATATATATATATATATATACATATATATATATTACGCATACATTTATGTGCACGTTTTTTGTACTATTCTTTTACTTTGTATCCAGAGTGCATTGTTTTTGTCTTATGATCTTCTACAGTCTCTAAAAGTTATTCAACTTTTTCCCAGTATTAAAAGGTAAACAAATATATTATATTATATATATTAAATTATATTTAATTTATATATATATATTATAATATATCTTATATATGATGATATTATGTACTCATTTAATTATATACAGAAGATATTATCCATCATATATGGAAGATGTTATTTATTTTATGATATTATTATATACATATATGATGAAATAATATATTATGTATGGATCATAGTGAAGAGAAATGTGTTACCGCAACCAGTTCAGAAACCGGGAGTTACCAGAAAGTGCCAGTTCCATTCCTATTAGACATTTTCTGGTGCTATCTAGCATTCTTAGCTTGAACAGAGTTTTTTATCTAATCTACAATATCTACAATAAGATCATGAACATAGTGGAGGATTGAGACACAACACATCTTCAATAGTGGGAACAACATGACTAGGAAACATGACGTTGCAAGTAAGCAGGCACCATATTAAGAATGTTTTGGGGGACTTTACCCAACTTACTAATATTATCAACACAAATATCCCCCACATTCTTACACTCATTCATGCACACACACACACACACACACACACA
>NC_079412.1:7875129-8005129 GCF_026213295.1 Gadus chalcogrammus | reverse complement strand
AAATACCTTTCTTCCCACATGCTCATCACCCCTCTTGCTCTGTCTCTCTCCCTCTCCCCCTAAACCCTTGAGACACATATGTGCTCTTTGAACCAAACAACCTTCACAGGTCCGTGTGACAATGGCTCCCCTTTCAAATGATCAACACTTCAACACACACACACATCTCCACACAAAGATAGAACAGTTACCTATGGGCCAGGATTGGACGTGTGCACAGCCAGACACACATGTAGCTGTGCATGTAAATAGGCAAACAATATTTTGGGGCTTTTAGGCTTTGAAAGTGGTGCTCTGTGAGTAATGAAAGAGTGGATGGTATAGTAATGATAGGCTTGTGTGATAAAATGTAGAGAGTGAAGCCGCCCCCTCACCACTACAAGACGCCACTTTGATGCATCCTAAAAGGTCTGAATGAAGACTGGTGGCTTTAATTGCCTTGTTGACTCTAAGGAAGAGTCAACGGCAGTAGCTCAGGAGGTAGGTATGGTTGGCTGTTAAACCGGGAGGTTGCTAGTTCGATCCCCGGCTCCTCCTAGCTGAGGGTCGAGGTGTCCCTGAGCAAGACGCCTCACCCAGACGGCTCCTGACGAGCTGGCTGTCGCCCTGCGTGGTCGTCCACCGTCGGTGTGTGAATGAGGGAATGAATGGTTGTAAGTCGCTTTGGATAAAAGCGTCAACAAAATCCTCAGGAAATACACATATGGACACAATTAGCGAAAACAAAGGTGTAGACAGGTAGTTTAAAACATAAGACTTATGAAGAGGGGGGAGAAAGTGGGTAAACCCCTCCCCCCGTCCGCCCGCCCTCAGGGCTAAAGCCTGTGTTTGCATTGAAGCAGATGTACATGGTTTAATCCCTGGGTTCATCCTCCTGCTGTCCGCCCCTCCCCTCCTACCGGCTGTTAGGAGTGGACGGCTGTGGTGCTCCGGGGTGAGGGCAGGTGAGCCGCCTTAAAACGCTCCGTCTGCAGGGACACACGCAGGAGCAGCCCAGCTGGGCAGCCCCGGGTTGGCTCCTTGTATGTGGGCGGTGTCAACACAGATCTTTCCCCCAAGATATATATTAGATGTTAGTTATATATAACATACGTATTATATATTTATATATTAGATATAAAACATATAATGATTTATGTAATTGATCTATGATAGATATATTAAATACATGTATTGCATAAATATATAGCATATATAACACATTATATGTAATTAATATTATGTAAAGAAATACATCCTCAAGTGAGTTTTGGAATTGGTTCCCTCTCCCCTTCTCATGCCTCATCTGGCCATGGCAACACAGCTGGACCGCCGATGACCTGTTAGGTTACCAGGTATCGAGCTGAAGCCAAAGGCCGGTTTAGAGGTCCTCAAACATGGACTCCTGGTCCCGTTCACACATGACCCCATGTAGGAAACTGTCTAAGCAAGTGTGAAAGGGCCTTAAGGTATATTAGCATTGAAATTCTGTAATGCAATGTTTCGAAGAACAATGGATGATAAAACCCTATCTGATACTAACCTCGCTATGGTAGTAAATAACATAAATACATGCATACATATTGTACATACATACTGTACATACATACATACATACATACATACATACATACATACATGCATACATACATACATACATACATACATACATACATACATACATACATACATACATACAAACAACATACAGTACATACATACATACATACATACATACATACATACATACATACATACATACATACATACGTACGTACGTACGTACGTACATACATACATACATACATACATACATACATACATACATACATACATACATACATACATACATACATACATACTGTATATACATGCATACAATGGTTGTGTTTTCACCTTTGATCTGAGACAGAACGGCAAACGTCAAGCTGCTTTGCACAATCATGCTTTCCTGATGTAACACCAAGCATGTAACATAATAAAGCCACATAGCTGCATCAACACCTCTCTGAAGGCATACATATCTGCACTGCATAGAGGGAGACAAGAGATGTCTAAATCAGCATGAGCGCTTTGGTACATTTCTCAGATCAGAATTGAAATTCTCAAAACGACCTGTTCAATCTTCACATCATTCCGTCACTTGTGCACATCAAAAAAGCAGTTTCTCATTTCTTTGAACAACTTGCAAATGCTTTGGTACATTCATGCAAATGATTATGTACAATTCTCTGCTCTTTCCTACATTATCAATTGCTTTTGTCATGTTGATCAAAATGTATTGCAATGGGTCTCTATTCAATAGTCTCACCCCCACAGCATTTAGGCATTAGTTCATTGCATAAGTCTTTACATGCTAAATGGTTGGTTATCATACAATTTATCATAATATGTCAAGCATATTTCTATACATTTCCATTCTATTTTTCTAAATCTATCCTGAATTGGTAAATTGCTACCAGGTGAATCTTGACTTTCTCTAAAGAAGGGAAATGTGTGAAGTGTTCGTTGGTTGATCGTCAACCAACGATCAACCAGTTTACTGAAATAGCTCAAAAGTGAATCTCCTGAACCATGAACTGGCAAGTATATATATAGCTGGAGAACAACACAATGTTACATTGTCTGAAAATGGAAGGACAAGGAATTGGACAAGGTCAACAGCCAGAGAGAAGAAGAAGAGGAAGAGGAGTGAGGCTCCGTGAGAATGAGAATTTGTGCCCAAACAGACAGGAACGTCAGGAGGAGTAGGAAGGCTGCACTGTAATTCCTACAGCAATGCATGTACAGTTTACCCTAAGGAGATTTTCCTATGTTCACATTTCTAGCAATGACATGGTCTGTCAACAAATTACAGTACAAACAGTCAAAGCGTAAATGTGAATCTTGTACCAGGTCTCTTGCAATCAATCTCCCACATACACTAAGGTGTAACTTACAATTTACAATAATTGTCTTCAAAACTTCAGCCATAGTTTACATCAGAACATCCCTCCAGAGTACACTGTTATATTGACAACATGACTAAGCAATTTGACTGTCTTACCCGTACACAATGACACAAGGACTTGTCATTGTGATGGCACTGACATGTTCAGTGACACTGATATTTACTTTTGAGAAACTAACTAAGGATTTTGAGCAAGAAACTGGCTTTTGCATGAAATCCATGGTGAGAAATGCACTTACTGTTTTGCAAATTTCAATTCTGATCTGAGAAATGTACCGTAGCGACTGAGAAAAACTGTAACCGCTCCATTAATCTTCGCAAGGGGCTTTGCTGTGAACCTGACTTTACATTAAAAAGAAAACTCAAAAAACAACAAAATAAAGGTGCCCTGCATCAAAAAGTATGATTGATCAAACTTGACGAAAAATACCATCAAGAGAGCTTTTTGGCTATTTCTTAAAAGGACAGTCAACTTGTTTGAGTGAAGCCCAACTTCATCACAAAGGCATTAAAAAGACAAAAGAGTTTCCACCTTATGACAGCACACATTGCTCTCTCCTCCACCCCCCATTATACCTCTTTTCTTTGCCCTCCTTCATTCCTCTTTTCTTCTCCCCTTTAGTTGTCCTTCTTTCTTTCGTTTGTGAGACATTCTCAGGTTTCCATCGTTTTTTTCCTAATAAATTATCCTTCCTTGGATGGCGTCCAAGACAGGCTTGTAAGACGATCACAAAGCTGTCCGACGGTGATGTGTGTTGCCGGATCTGGGCTAAGTCTGAGGCTGTGATGACGAGTGAGAGAGAGAGACAGAAAGAGAGAGAAAAAAATATATATATAGAGAGAGAGAGAGAGAGAGAGAGAGGAGAGAGAGGAGAGAGAGAGAGAGAGAGAGAGAGAGAGACAGAGACAGAGACAGAGACAGAGACAGACAGAGAGGGCGAGAGAGAGAGGGAGAGAGAGAGAGAGAGAGAGAGAGAGAGAGAGAGAGAGAGACAGAGACAGAGACAGAGACAGAGACAGAGACAGAGAGAGAGACAGAGACAGAGACAGAGACAGAGACAGAGACAGAGCAACAGAGAGAGAGACAGAGAGAGAGACAGAGACAGAGACAGAGCAACAGAGAGAGAGAGGGTGAGAGAGAGAGGTAAGGCAGTTTGTTGGCTGGCTTTCACACTTATCCGCTGCAGCATGGAGGGAGATTAGGGGGATGACGTTAAAAGTGGTGGGGACAAGTAGAATATGGTCGCACTGCAGGAAGGCAGGGGAGTGGAGCAGTCGAGAGCAGAGGAATGAGACAGAGGGAGAGCAGAAGACTGTGGGAGGAGAGGAGGAAGAAATAAAAAAATCAAGAAAGAGGACAAGGGGACATTTCTCCTTTCATTTGTCAGCAGACTGAATGACTAGCAGAGTAGCTAACACACTGATTAACTAACAGACTACAACTAACTAACTGACTGACCAGCTAACATACCGACTAAATAATAGCCTAGCTTACAGACTGACTAGCCAAAAGTCCATTTAGCAGAGTGACTAGTTAGCAGACTGATTAGTTGCCTTGCTAAAGGACTGACTAACCAAGAGACTAACTCACGGAATGTAGACTCTAGATCACTGACTACCTTAAACACTGTAAACTGGGTTTAGCTTACAGACTAACTTACAGAGTAACTGACTTCCACAGGCTAACAGACAGATAGAAAGACACACACACAGACACCACGGACACACACACACACACACACACACACACACACACACACACACACACACACACACACACACACACATTATGCACTACCACAACCACACCTGTCTTGTCCATCCCCCAATCTCTTCTTTCTCTCTCTTCCCACCTCTTGGTCTCTCGTCCCCCTCTGGCTATGTCGATCTCGCTCTCTCTCCTCTCATCACCGCTCTCCTCTCTCCTCTCGCTCTCTCTCTCTCTCTCTCTCTCTCTCTCTCTCTCGCTCTCTTTCTTTGTCTCTCTCTCTTTACCCAGCAGGTACAATAGCCAGTGTTTCCCAGGCACCTCCCAGAGAACCAGAGTGTGACCTCAGGGGATAACTAACCCTATATAACTAACTTAACCTTTCGGGTGCATGAAATTCTCTCTGGGGTCTCAGATTCCCTTTGTGATGAACCACTGTTCCCCGGGGGAGGCAGGGAGGGAGAGAGGGAGGAGAAACGGGGGGTATAGGGAGGGGGGGGTGGGGGTGGGGATGAACGGTTCATGGGGCAGATCGGTGGATGGATGAATGGATGGATCAATAGATGGCTGGATGGATGGAAGGATGGATGGATGGATGGATGGATGGATGGATGGATGGATGGATGGATGGATGGATGGATGGATGGATGGATGGATGGAGTGGGAGTGGCGTAGAACAGCCCATACAGGCTGGTTTGGGGAACACATCAGCCTGTAATGAAGACCACAGTGCGTCTCAGTTTGTTGCGTGTAGAGGAGTGTAGAGGGCATGGTGCTATCAGCCTAACAGTACGGTGGCATGAAGCCACCATACCACCATTCATATGAAGTGCTACTACTTGCTTCTTGTCATTGGCTTGACCGCAGGTCAAGCCAATTAAAGATGTAATCCACACACACCCCCATGGAATTCTTGGGGAAAGGGATTTGCGATAGTCTTATCAAATAAAGGTTTAAAAAATATCCTGTAAAGACAAGAACACTAACAAACCAAGTAACAGAATGTCCTTTGAACAGAAAGTGAAGTGAGAAAGCACACATATAGATTTGAAGGATGGCAGTAGCTCCAGAGGTAGAGCGGGTTCACTGGTAACCGGAAGGTTGCTAGATCGATCCCTGAGGTGTCCCTGAGCACAACACGTCACCCTTACTGCTCCTGACGAGCTGGCCATCGTCCTGCGTGGTTGACCCCGCCTTCGGTGTGTGAATGAATGGTTGTCGCTTTGGATAAGAGCATCAGCAAAATTCTCTAATTGTAAAACTATACATAGCGAAAGAAATGTAGACCCTCCTGCTCTAGCTCACTATATAACAAACAGGAGAACCTCCCTCAAACCAGAGCTCATAGAAAAAAATAATCTTTTTATTTTCCATTCAAAGAACACACCTTATGGTTCTGCAACAACCCCAAGGTCAATGGTGCCACAATCAGTGATTCGGCTGGTTCATAATTCACTGACTTCTCGACGATCTGGGCTGTTATAAATCGGTATAGACACACACACACAAACGCACAGTTGAGCACCCCCACAAGACCTTTAACCTGAACACAATCAGAAGAAACACACAACCCTAGACCGACACCCCCCCCCCCCCCCCCATCTCAGCACACACACAACACTAGACACAGGTGCTCTTGTGCTGACTCACGGCAAATTCACATACAGCTCTGTAGATCCACAGCCCTCGTCTCCGCGGACGTGTTAAGACAAAGCTGGCTGGAGGATGAAAGGGGTACTGCGTCTTCAGGGAAAGTCCACTTTCTAAAGCGCTGCGAGTAGAGGGAGCTAATGAGGATATCAGGCAGAGAGAGACGGCTGGCACTGAGTCTTCTTAACGCAGACAGCTGCCTCACGTCAGGGGGGCGGGGACTCAGCTGAGGGGAACGCTACAGTATGCCACTGCCTGGCATCTTAATATTTCACTTGGTGAGACACGGAGAGAGAACAGTACACAACACACACACACACACACCACACTCAGACATGCTAAAACACATGGGTGCTGGTCAAGTGTCTGCCAGCAGCATAGTGCCAGCTAATGAATGAAATAGGGGTGATGTGGTGGTCTTGCTGTTACAGTATTGCGTTATAATGTGGTGTGAAATAATTAAAATCTATTTTCAGTTCAGACAAATGTCAAAGATTTCCTTCCTATGTGTGGAGCGCTAACCTCAAGCAGCCGATCAATTCATCAATCAATCAACAAGTTAATTGACCAAACAAACCCTTCAGGGCAGCTTCTGACTCTTTACTCCTGTTGATGTGTTTGTGTGGAGTGGGTGAAAAGGATTATCATCGGAGATACAACAATGTGCTGTTTGCGGCATGGCAGCCTATGCCTCACCAATATACCTTCAGATAACCTGGGCTCAAACTGGCAGAAAAGAGAGAGAGAGAGAACTTGAGGAGAGTGGTAAGCAAGGGAGGAGAGGAGAACCAAAAGGATAGTTGAGAGGAGAGGAGAACCTGAAGGATAGTGGAGAGGAGGAGAAGAGAGGAGAACTTAAAGGATAGTGGGAAGGAGAGGAGAGGAGAACCTGAAGGATAGTGGGAAGGAGAGGAGGTGAGGGAGAACCTTAAGGATAGTGGGCAGGAGAGGAGGCGAGGGCGAACCTTAAGGGTAGTGGGAAGGAGAGGAGAGGAGAACCTTATGGATAGTGGGGAGGGGGAGAGGAGGACCATACGGGTAGTGGTAAGGAGAGGAGAGGAGAGGAGAGGGAGAACCTTAATGAGAGAGCTGGCATTATTTATACTTATTTATATTGCTGCAATCTTTTTATCCTGCCCATGATTATTCTACAGGTATCTTTATCAAGTATTGTATGTATTGCAACCGGCAGATATATGCTAAATTGCTATCACACAAGGAGACAAAAAAAGCTATAAATCAAAATTATAGCTTTTTTAATTATCTCATTATTGACCCAATTTGTATTAACTATAAAATAAGACCAACCAATATACTGGACCTTAGGAGGAGAGAGGCAAACAGGAGGATAAAAAGGGTGAGATGGACATAGAGGAGAGAGAGAACAAAGGGGGTAAGAGAAGAGAAGAGGAGGGCATGAGAGAAATAACAGCAGGAGGGAGTAGATGGAGAGAGGGGGAAATAGAGGGAAACAGAGGAAAATTACAGAAATATATTTGAGGACATTGGACCTTCCCAGTGTTCCAGAAGCTACTAGACAAGGACAAACTGGTTCCTGTCGGGGACAGGATGTTGCAACCTGGCAGCCCGATATGTCAACAATGCTGCAGATTAAGAGACACTTAGCTTGTTTGTATTTTGTACACCATGTTTTGTGGTTTTGTGTTACATTAGAACGGTGAAAACCCAAGCGCAGACGCAGACACTGGAGGTTGAATACAAAAACCAGAGGTTTATTGGAGGATAAGAGCAGTAGGGAAGAACCAGGAGGTGGACAGGCCAGGGTGGATGAAAGCACAGGGCTGGGTAGGTCGACGGAAATATCTGATCCAACAGGCAGGCAGAAGAGTACGACCGAAAGATGGCGGGCAGGTGGGTGGTTTGCGAGGTTGAAACAACGATCTGGCGATGAGTGGGTGAAGAACCAGGGTTTAAATACGGCAGAGATGATAAACAGAGATGGATGGCAGGTGTGCTTGTTGAACAGGTGTAGAGCAGTTGTCTTGGCCCATTGCACAGACAATTAAACACCAAAAGGGGGAGACAAAGCAAAGCCTCTGCTGGCTCTGCTGGCTATGTCCACAACCATAACAGTTTGTATTATTTACTGATATATTTAGAATTGTTCATAAAAAAAATATGCTATTGCTTTGGCAACATTGTTAGATAGTACTTGCACTCGTGCCAATAAAGCATATTGAGATTTTATTGAGAGGAGCAAAAGGTACGGTGAGAGAGAGAGACACAGAGAGAGAGAGAGAGAGAGAGAGAGAGAGAGAGAGAGAGAGAGAAGAGAGAACGAGAGATAGACAGAGAGCAAGAGAGACAGAGGAAGAGAGAGGGAGAGAGAGAGAACGAGAGACAGAGAGAGAGAGAGACAGAGAGAGAACGAGAGAGAGAGACAGAGACAGAGAGAGAGACAGAGAGAGAGACAGAGAGAGAGAACGAGAGAGAGAACGAGAGAGAGAGAGAACGAGAGAGAGAGAGAGACAGAGAGAGAACGAGAGAGAGAACGAGAGAGACAGAGAGAGAGAACGAGAGAGAGAGAGCGAGAGAGAGAGAGAGAGAGAGAGAGCGAGAGAGAGAGAGAGAGAGAGAGAGAGCGAGAGCGAGAGCAGCTCAGCACGGCGACTGTGGTGGATGAGGTGCTGCTCTCCCTGCAGCCAGCGCTTCATTGTTATTGTGATTTATTTTTTAATGAGTGCATGGGCCATTCCCTCCGCTACACAAAGGCCTGATTGAATCTGGCGTGCATTAGCATGTAGAAGAGGCCCTGCTTCATCTGGCCCTGGTGACTGACGGCTCATATCATCTCTGTAATTGCTCTCCACTGGAGTCAGATAGAGAGAGAGAGGGAGAGAGAGAGAGAGAGAGGGAGAGAGAGAGAGAGAGAGGGATATAGAGAGAGAGGGAGAGATATAGAGAGAGAGGGAGTGAGAGAGAGAGAGGGAGTGAGAGAGAGAAAGAGAGAGAGAGAGAGAGAGAGAGAGAGAGAGAGAGAGAGAGAGAGAGAGAGAGAGAAGAGAGAGAAGAGAGAGGGAGAGAGAAGCAGGCAGAGGGAGGAAAAGCGATGCAAAGAGAGAGAGAGAAAAGGAGAGGAAATGGGAGAGAGAGACACAGGGGGTTAGAAAAAGGAAGGGAGTTGGGAAAAGTGGACAGGAAGAGACAGCCAGACAGACAGACAGTGCTAGAGGCATTTAGAGACAGAGGGAGAGACCGACATGGAAAGAGCGCGAGACCCAGGAGTGTGGAGGAGGAGGAGGTCAAGGGAAGAGAGAAAAGGTGAGATTAGAAGTTGCTGCTGGAGGCCACCGAGAGGGAGAGAGAGATATATATATGTGTACCTAGAGAGGGAGAGAAAGAAAGAGAGGTGTACAAGTACATAGAGAGTGAGAAGGAGAGAGAGATGGGGGCCTGGGGCTGCTGGATCTCATTTGATATGGCCGTGACTCCTCCTGAGAGCTGCAGAATAGCTGTGTTTGCATGCTGCCTTTCTAAAGATAATCCCACAGCCTGGGTCTATGGCAGACCCTAATAACCAGTGCCACAGCCGGGTCTACGGCAGGCCATAATAACCAATCTCAAAGCCCGAGTATACGGCAGACCATAATAACCAGTCTCACAGCCCGGGTCTACGGCAGACCATAATAACCAGTCTCTCAGCCAGAGCCTACCCTTCTATGTGTCCATGAGTGTGTGTGTACGTGTGTATTTTTGCTGGATGGTCACTGTGTGCATATGCGCTTGTCTGCCTGTATTGTGCTGTCTCTCCATATTTTCCCCACTCAGGAGAAGGTGGTGACAGACATCAAGTGCACAGAAGTAGTAAAACACACAATTTCAAAAAAACAGCAAAGCACTTCAAACAATGACTCAGCAAGTTACACCTTATTTTAAAGGTTGATCCTGGTTGCTCTACTCAGTGTTTATAGTTCACATGATCTTCACGGGAATCAATCAGTCGCTGATTGTTAAACCCCTTCTGAGGTGCTAACAAATGGTCTACTATTCCTCAGCCATAGGCAATCAAGGAACACCACGATGCACATTATCCCAGACCAGTATTATTATTTTCTGGTGGAACTATTCAATCAATGCACAATAATAGGATATAACACAGCAATAGTACATAGCTAAATGTTACAAAGCTATATAGTGCAGCAGCTAAAAGTATCATCAAGAGTAGTTGTTCCACAGTCAGCCAACCTGCCAGAGCCATTGGGTTGGTGTTGGTTGTGGAAGCCCTACAGTGCTGCTACGTCCTGAGTTCACTCTACTAATTCATTCACCCTAATCTAAATGAACTGCACAGTGCAGTCGTTTGGACATGAGTCACTTCTGAATCATGAGTTAGTCATTGTATCACTTTCACTTGCCACTGCATAGAGACTGTGTCCATTTGAGTTGGGGTTTCTTTTTATCAGTTCAGTCTGCTGTTCTGAAATCCTCCCATATTTAACCTATCCAATCTCTCTTACCCTAAGGCTTACATGTACATGATACGATTATGCTACATGAGATTAGGAGGCTATGAGACATTACTCATGGTAGACCCCTCTGATTCAGTCACATGCCAACAGTAAAAACATATTGGCCCTCATTTATCAAACGAGCGTACGACAGAAAACGTGCGTAAAATGGACGTACGCTCATTTCAACGTTGAGCTTGGCATTTATCAATTTGAACGTGAGCGCAGGCTGCGATGAAATCTCACGTCAGGTCTGAGCTCGTGTACGCAAGTTTTTTTGGCGCAACATACGGGTATTTCAATGATGAATAGTGCAGCACAAGTAGCCCATGTTCAACATCTGTATTAATTACTAAATAAATTGGAATTAGTCCAGCCGTTCAAACAATTACAATCAAGTCAGGCCTAATTAAAAACAGTATTGCTATGAAAATAATTAGAATGTGACAGGTGAAATGTTTATTCAGCTGTCTATATTAACAGGAGCTTTGCCAAATAGGTGGTCGTGTCTCAGCGATGGCAGATCTGGCTCTGTTAAGGACCTCAACGCACAGACGAGAGAGTTTTTCGAGACTGCGCCGATTTTTTTAAGGAGGGCGATGAATGGCTCTTGAGTCGTTTTCGTCTCCCAAGGCATCTCCTGATGGAGCTATGCAATGCTTTGGAGTCACAGTTAAGGCGAGAAACTAGGCGATCAAACGCAATACCTGTGCAGGTTTGCTCTACCTTGGGATTTTTGGCCACCGGGATCTTGCAGCGGGAGATCGGGGACAGGTCTGCTATTTCCCAGCCAAGTATTAGCCGAACCATGCCAGCAGTTTTGGCAGCTATAATGTCCCTCTCCGAACGTTATATTAAATTCCCATAACGATCAGCAAACTGGAATCAAACGGGATTTTTATGCTATTGCTAGGTTTCCAAATGTGATTGGTGCGGTTGATTGTACCCATGTGCGCATCTATTAATGATTACGCGTACATGAACCGCAAAAGCTACCATTCAGTTAATGTTCCGATTATTTGCGATCCCAGAATGTCAATCCTGAACATGGTAGCCCGATGGCCTGGGGGCACGCACGATTCTTTTATTTTCCAAAATAGCAACGTTGGGCATCGTCTACATCAGGGCGCACTACATGGTCAGAGTCATCTCGGTGAGTTACGCTGCAGTCGCACTGCACCGGCCTCCCCCCGTTTCTTGCTTGGCCGGCTTCACAGCCGCAACACGTTTTTTGGTGCTGAGCTTCAAGTCGGACCATTTCGTCTTCACCTTATTCGGAATTAAATAACTTTAACGGAATGCAAACAATAGCATATATGTGAAATGTTTTAAGCTGGATAACAGAAGTTGTACATTTAATTTATTATTAATTAATTTAATTAACAAACCTCTTCCGTAGCCCGACGAACATTGGAAACACTATTCACTGCAACAGTTATTTCCTTCCATATAGCATTCTTTTGCCGACCTTTAATGCCAGCTTTTAGGCTACCAAATAAAACCAGACGGTTCGCATCCACCAGTGACCCGAGCGTCTCCATTTGGGTCTCGGAAAAATTCCTCTATTTTACCGTTGGACGTTTCTCCATGTCGTAAAAGTTAGGGGCGAGACTTCTGAAGACGTGCTTATATGGGCCTGTTACGTTAATTACGTTCGATCTCAGCCGCCGTATTTATCAACACCAAGATCCTTCGTACGCTGGGATTGGTGTGATACGAAGGTTTCGTAAATCTCACGTGGGTCCAATCGTAAGATGAATCATGCGTTCAGATTTGCGCTCATTTCTACGTTTGTTTGATAAATGAGGGCCATTGTCTCCACAGGCCTTGAAATTGAGAATGCAGAAAGTGAGAGTGAAACCCCCTAACGATGAATTATGCATGCTGCCTGGAGCAGGCGGGGCCTGCGGTTAATGAATGTCAAAATCAACTTGGGCTTTTGGAGGGTTGCTCTGGGATTACCACAGTAATTGTCTCAATGTTTGCTTGTGAGATACATGTGTGTTTCTTTGAGTGGCGCATGGCTCTCTACTGTAACACTATGACCTAGAGGCTCTCTACTGTAACACTATGACCTAGAGGCTCCCTACTGTAACACTATGACCTAGACGAGGCTCTCTACTGTAACACTATGACCTAGAGGCTCTCTACTGTAACACTATGACCTAGAGGCTCTCTACTGTAACACTATGACCTAGAGGCTCCCTACTGTAACACTATGACCTAGAGGCTCTCTACTGTAACACTGTGACCTAGAGGCTCTCTACTGTAACACTGTGACCTAGAGGCTCTCTACTGTAACACTATGACCTAGAGGCTCTCTACTGTAACACTATGACCTAGAGGCTCCCTACTGTAACACTATGACCTAGAGGCTCTCTACTGTAACACTATGACCTAGAGGCTCTCTACTGTAACACTATGACCTAGAGGCTCCCTACTGTAACACTGTGACCTAGAGGCTCTCTACTGTAACACTGTGACCTAGAGGCTCTCTACTGTAACACTATGACCTAGAGGCTCTCTACTGTAACACTATGACCTAGAGGCTCTCTACTGTAACACTGTGACCTAGAGGCTCTCTACTGTAACACTATGACCTAGAGGCTCTCTACTGTAATGACCTAGAGGCTCTCTACTGTAACACTATGACCTAGAGGCTCTCTACTGTAACACTGTGACCTACAGGCTCTCTACTGTAACACTGTGACCTAGAGGCTCTCTACTGTAACACTATGACCTAGAGGCTCCCTACTGTAACACTGTGACCTAGAGGCTCTCTACTGTAACACTATGACCTAGAGGCTCTCTACTGTAACACTATGACCTAGAGGCTCTCTACTGTAACACTATGACCTAGAGGCTCTCTACTGTAACACTGTGACCTAGAGGCTCTCTACTGTAACACTATGACCTAGAGGCTCTCTACTGTAATGACCTAGAGGCTCTCTACTGTAACACTATGACCTAGAGGCTCTCTACTGTAACACTGTGACCTAGAGGCTCTCTACTGTAACACTATGACCTAGAGGCTCTCTACTGTAACACTGTGACCTAGAGGCTCTCTACTGTAACACTATGACCTAGAGGCTCTCTACTGTAACACTATGACCTAGAGGCTCTCTACTGTAACACTATGACCTAGAGGCTCCCTACTGTAACACTATGACCTAGAGGCTCTCTACTGTAACACTATGACCTAGAGGCTCTCTACTGTAACACTATGACCTAGAGGCTCCCTACTGTAACACTATGACCTAGAGGCTCTCTACTGTAACACTATGACCTAGAGGCTCTCTACTGTAACACTATGACCTAGAGGCTCCCTACTGTAACACTATGACCTAGAGGCTCTCTACTGTAACACTGTGACCTAGAGGCTCTCTACTGTAACACTATGACCTAGAGGCTCTCTACTGTAACACTATGACCTAGAGGCTCTCTACTGTAACACTATGACCTAGAGGCTCTCTACTGTAACACTGTGACCTAGAGGCTCTCTACTGTAACACTGTGACCTAGAGGCTCTCTACTGTAACACTATGACCTAGACGAGGCTCTCTACTGTAACACTATGACCTAGAGGCTCTCTACTGTAACACTATGACCTAGAGGCTCCCTAATGTAACACTATGACCTAGAGGCTCTCTACTGTAACACTGTGACCTAGAGGCTCTCTACTGTAACACTATGACCTAGAGGCTCTCTACTGTAATGACCTAGAGGCTCTCTACTGTAACACTGTGATGCATCATTCAAATGTGCAGTTGGGTGTTGGTGTTTTAAGGAATATCAAATCTCTCTCAGCTCCCTTATCTGTTCCAGCTCGCTCATCTCTCTCAGCTCTCTCAACGGTTTGATAGCAAATAGGACAAGTAACCGTTACTAATGCAATGAAGTTGAAGATGCACCCCCGCTGGCGGCCTGGGGCAGGGTATTTGTGTGTTCATGCACGTCTGACGTCAAGGTGTGTGTACGTGTTTAATGTATACCTGTGTGTACTCACGACTGACGAGTATGTGTGTTTCGCCGCATCTGACATGTGTATTTGTGTGTGCATGAATCTGGGAGAGAGTTTGCTTCGCAGACATGGGAGTGAATATATGAGGGTCTGTATCGGCCATCATTTAAATGTGCCTCTAATACTGAATTGTAAACCTCTCACATGCACTCTGGAAACCTCTCTCACACATTGCTGAAAACCTCTCACACACACTACTGAAAACCTCTCACACACACACTACTGAAAACCTCTCAAACACACACACTACTGAAAACCTCTCACACACACTGCTAGAAACCTCTCAAGCACAATACTAAAACCACCACACACACACGACTAAAAACCTCTCACAAACAATGTTGAAAAAGTTAGTTAGTCTTCTAGAATAAATAAATATCCGCATCTATGACATAAGGTATCATTTTAATTTGTGTCGTTAGTATTACAGGTTTATGTGTCAGTAGTATGTATGAGAGGTTTATGTGTCAGTAGTATGAGAGGTTAGGTGTCAGTAGTATGAGAGGTTAATGTGTCACTAGTATGAGAGGTTTATGTGTCAGTAGTATGAGAGGTTAATGTGTCACTAGTATGAGAGGTTTATGTGTCAGTAGTATGAGAGGTTAGGTGTCAGTAGTATGTATGAGAGGTTAATGTGTCACTAGTATGAGAGGTTAATGTGTCCGTAGTATGAGAGGTTAATGTGTCACTAGTATGAGAGGTTAATGTGTCACTAGTATGAGAGGTTAATGTGTCACTAGTATGAGAGGTTTATGTGTCAGTAGTATGAGAGGTTTATTTGTCAGTAGTATGTATCACCCCCCCCCCACCCCCACAATTGCTTTCTCTCTCTTCTGCCCTGCCTACCACTCTCTATCTCTCTCTCTCCTCTCTTACTCTCCATCATTAGACCAGAGTTTCAGATTGCGGCATTACAGTGACCGAAAAAACACTCGCGTTTTTCACGAAGGATGGAGAGGCATTGCCAACAGAGGACGTAGAGAGAGAGAGAGAGAGAGAGAGAGAGAGAGAGAGAGAGAGAGAGAGAGAGAGAGAGAGAGAGAGAAATATAGGGGGACATGAAATATGATGATCTGTACTGGCTCAGTAGCGAGTATATGTGTGTGTGTGTGTGTGCGCATGTGTGTCTGTTTGTGCATGTGTGTGTGTGTGTGTGTGTGTGTGTGTGTGTGTGTGTGTGTGTGTGTGTGTGTGTGTGTATGTGTGTATATCTGTGTGTGTGTGTGTGTGTGTGTCAGTTATATTGTGCATCTACATTGCACAGTAATTGTTCTACATCTTTCAGTCAGTAATGTATATGGAGATTGGTAAGACTCATTTTGCGTCCCAGTTCCGGGGAATCATTTGATCCACTTCCTCAGCATGACCTTCTCATTGATAGCACCGTGCTTGTACTGATAATCAATATTTCACTTTGTTTTATAACTTTTTGTAGTACTTTGGTTACATTTTAAACTGCCTTAGCATTGTGTTTATTTTCCATGGCAATACATGTACTTTGAATTGAATTGAATTGAATTGGAGACAGCGAGATAGAGAAATAGAGAGAGAGAGAGAGAGAGAGAGAGAGAGAGTGAGAGAGAGAGAGCGAGAGAGAGAGAGAGAGAGAGAGAGAGAGGAGAGAGAGAGGGAGAGAGAGATGGAGAGATGGGAGAGAGAGAGAGAGAGAGATAGGGCGAGAGATGGTCATAGAACACTGATTGGTAAGAAAAGGAAGGAAGGAAGGAAGGAAGGAAGGAAGGAAGGAAGGAAGGAAGGAAGGAAGGAAGGAAGGAAGGAAGGAAGGAAAGATGCAACAGGAGAGGGACAGACCGTAAGAAAGCAACTCAAACAATTGTTTGAGGTCACCGTAGATCTGTACTGGCTCAGTAGCGACTAACAGCTTCACAGAGAGCTCTTAAGTGTGTGCGTGTGTGTGTGCGTATGTGTGTGTGCGTGTGCGTGTGTGTGTGTGTGTGTGTGTGTGTGTGTGTGTGTGTGTGTGTGGGTGTGTGGGTGTGTGCATGTGCGTGCGTGTGTGTGTTTGTGTGGGTGTTGTGTGGGGGGGTTTGTATAGATGACAGTGGAGTAGAGAGAGAAAGCGCGAGTGCGAGAGAGCAAGCAAGAGTATGAAAGAGAAAGAGGAAGAGGAGCGAGAGAGAAAGAGTGAGGTCGAGTGCCACACCACAAAGAGGCTCACCTTGTTCTGCACCATTCACACACAGCAGCCCCGCTCTCACCCTTCTCCCTCCCTCCCCCCCCCCCTCCCTCCCTCTCCACCCCAGCCTCTATGCTCCGCCTCATTAAGAGGCTTTATGAATGCATCATCTCGTCAGTATTAAACGTGTTTCCATAAGTCCTGCACCAGGCCGCTCAGGATTAAACATGTCAACACATTTAATCAGTAAGATCTGTAATATACGCTTTGCATGGATGAACTTCTGAATATGAATCTGTACATTTATGTATCCAAGTATGACTATGAATGCATGTATTCATAATATTTGAGTCGTCATTTTATTAATAATAATAACTTGGACTGAAAATAACCAAGAGAGGTATTACTGCCCACGAACCGCCAATCACGTCCACCACCCAGTTTAAGTGATTGTTAAGGGAATGTCATCGTCATGACTCCAACAGGGGCGGGTCTTCAGCACTGGATGTTCTTTAACGCCCAAAACATACACACGCACACAAATACACTGAAACACACACACACACACATACACACACACAGAGACACACACACACACAGAAACAGAATCACACATACACACATACAGAAAACAGAATCACACATACACACATACAGAAACAAACACACACACAGACATACAAATGCAGAAACAGAAACACACACACACACACAGACACACATACATACAAACCGACACACACACAGAGAACCACAGTCTAAGTAGATGCCGTTTATTTTTGGACCCCTATATGTGAAGTGGTGCATTACCCTGAAGAGCAATTACTGTCATTAAAACTGTGAATCATAGATGACATACCGACATCAAAGTTCATAACATGTTAAGAGAGGTGTCCTCTATGTGCCTGGCAACTTCTGAGGCAGACTTCGATTTAGAGTATTCGCTTTGGTTAGCATAGATATAGAATAACTAAACGTTGCACATTTCTTAAGGCTGGTCTATGTTCCCAAGTAGGTTCACGTGCATGGCTTCTTCTCAAGTGGAATTGTGAGTGATTGAATATTGAAGGCATTTGAAAAAGATTATAATCAAAATAACGATTACAGCTATGAGTAAGGCATGTCCAGATAGCCAAGTGTATGACATTTTTGGACATTTTGACTTCAGGCTGAGTTTGGGAAAAAATGTCCGGAAATGTCACTGTATGTAGGAAAAATAAAACCTAGATGAACAATAAGGGTCAAAGAGGCAACGTTCAACATAAACAGAACACAGATAACAATTCCTTACATTCTGAGCTCTGAATACGAGCACTGGGATATTTAGCTTCCTCTGAGTTCAACCACACGCCTAGAACACCATCCTATAGGGTTATTATCTGCACCCCACCCCCAAGCCATCACATCTCCCCCAAACAACCCAGAGGACCCCCTCACATCACCGCTGTGACAACCATGCCCCTGTCCTTCTTCTTCTCCTGCTTTTCTATCTTTCTGTGTGTGTGTGTGTGTGTGTGTGTGTGTGTGTGTGTGTGTGTGTGTGTGTGTGTGTGTGTGTGTGTGTGTGTGTGTGTGTGTGTGTGTGTGTGTGTGTGTCACTGCCCGTGTCGCAGCCTCCTGTGAGGCTGGCTGCTGTGAAGGTCACCCTCCCTGCAGCGATAGATTACACAAGCAGAATATGATACCACCCTGGAGGAGGTCTGCGGCCTCTGCTGGGGGAGGGACAGAGAGAGAGAGAGAAACAAAGACAAAGAAACAGAGAGAGAGAGAGAGAGAGAGAGAGAGAGAGAGAGAGAGAGAGAGAGAGAGAGAGAGAGAGAGAGAGAGAGAGAGAGAGAGAGAGAGGGAGGGAGAGAGAGAGAGAGAGAGATGAGCATGGACGGGTCAGTACTACTTGGTGGCCTCAGTACTTCTTGTAGAAGAGAGAGAGAGAGAACGTTAAACTACATAAAGTGCAGTTGCATCATATTAGTATGTTCGATTAATGTTCTGCTTGTTTCCTGCAATGTCCTGCTTGTTTTATCGCTGAAAAGGTGGACTGTGACACAGCATCTTTCTCTCTCCCCCTCTCTCTCTCTCTCTCTCTCTCTCTCTCTCTCTCTCTCTCTCTCTCTCTCTCTCTCTCTCTCTCTCTCTCTCTCTCTCTCTCTCTCTCTCTCTCTCTCTCTCTCTCTCGGCCACAGTGTTTCTGCAGGTATCCGACAGTCATTGGAGGAATGAGGAGGGGTGGGTGGAGGACAGAGATGGGGGGTTGATGACACACAAAGTGAACAGAGGCGAGGCTATGATAGCACAGTCTTCCTCAGGAAGAGCGTTCAAAGGCCTGCAGGGCCCGCATGGAGGCTTCAGTGGGATCAATCATGCTATGATGTTCCAAACTCTGCCTTTCAAAGCACTGTGGCACAACAGGCTGGGTTGGATGGCAGCCACATGACGAAGGCCCTCCCTGGAGCTGCTTAGTCTCTTTAGAGGTCGGGAGACACACACACACGCACACACACACACGCTCGCGCGCACCTTGCCAGGATGTGCTGTGGTTCGCTGGTGTAACTCCCCCTGCTGTGACCTTAATTTGTTCTGTCTTGAGTACCAGAGCCCACTGCGGGGCTGCTGCTCCTTCAGGGCTTCACTGTCAGGGTGTGTGTGTGTGTGTGTGTGTGTGTGTGTGTGTGTGTGTGTGTGTGTGTGTGTGTGTGTGTGTGTGTGTGTGTGTGTGTGTGTGTGTGTGTGTGTGTGTGTGTGTGTGTGTGTGTGTGTGTGTGTGTGTGTGTGTGCGTGCGTGCGTGCGTGCGTGTTTGGCGCATGTGTTTGCATGTGTTTGAGGGCATTTACCTGTGTGTGAGAATGTTTGTGTGTGTGCATGTGTGTGTGTGTGTTTCCCAGGTATGGGGCAGCAGAGTCCACAGATTGAAGGGACGTGAAAGAATAGGGAAGAGGAGGAGCCCAGAGTCAGTAGTCCCTCCTACGCAGCCTGTTCCCGGTGGAAATGTCTGCAGCATTATGCCACCTCACCTTCTGTAGATATCCTACAAACACAGCATGGGGGGCATTGTTTCTCCTTTCTTACGTCCTCCGCACAGCGGAGGACGTAAGAAAGACGAAAATGGAGCGTTATGATGATGTATTATGTGTGTGACCGCCACCGGGGGATTTAAACATTGCTAAAGAAAGAAGCAGGCTAGTTAGCATTGAACCAACAGCTTGACACTGAGCTATAGCACGGACATTGGTCCGCGCTGCCTTCTGCCGGGTGGGGATTATATCATTGGCCCAGAATCAAAGGTGGGCGAGATTAACGAATATGGACCAAATTGGTATATGGTGGTGGTGTATGCTGGTGGTAGTGGTGTATGGTGATGGTTATGTATGGTGGTGGTGGTGTATGGTGATGGTGGTGGTGTTTGTGTATGTAAGAGCAAAACACACCACCTCTTTGTCCCTTCTAGCCCTCCAATCCACACCTCTCTTTGGCACTGGAACCATCCCTAAACTCCACCTCCACCCTTCTCCCATTACCCCCCCCCCCCCCTCCCCAAGGCAGGGCAGGGCTTTGGTGCAGGTCCCAGCAGAGCCCTATCTCCTTCTCTCCAGGGCAGCGTGTGTTGGTGTGTGTGTGTGTTTGTGTTGGACAGGTGTGCATACCAGAAACAGACTGCACCCAGCCGCACAGCTCCGATATCTACCTGTCAGTGAGGGTATCCTGGACTTGCTCCAGACTCCGTCCAAACCCTCCAAAAGCCTCTCTCAGACCTCTACCCACCGCCACCACACGGGGCGCCAGAGCCACGCAGGGGCAGCTCGGCGCCCATCGGCCTACTGCCACGTTGTGTTAGCCCCGGAGCTGGGATGGTTTGTTGATTCATGGCTGTTCCGAGTACAGTGTACTCGGAACAGCCATGAGGGGTTGGCTGTTCCCCACACGTACAGTGTGGGGGCAGCAGTGGGGGTTGGCTGGATGAGGGCCACCGGGACAGAGGGAGAGATTTAGCCTATTTTAGGCCGTTCATGTAACATTAAGGATTAAAAGACTGCTTTGGGGCCTCTCGGACTCAAAAAGCCTCAGCTATTTATTTCTGTGAGTTTGCATTTGTATGTGTATGTGCGTGTACGTGTGCGCGCGTGTGTGTGTGTGTGTGTGTGTGTGTGTGTGTGTGTGTGTATGCATGCAGGGTCAGCTGGAATACACAAACATACAGTCTGTGTATTCCAGCTGACCCTGCATGCGAGATGTGTGGATGGCGGGGGCTTGGTCTTTTCTACTCTGACAAAGGGTCAGCCCGGGCCTAGAGGGGACATGACAGTGGCTCATTACAGCGGTGTGTGAGAGAGACGACTCAGACACACTGAGAGAGTGTGTGTGAGTCAGGGTACAAGGCACGGAAGGCTGTGTGTATAGGGTGGAGATACTATGTTAACACTGTGGGTCATCTGTGTACGTTAATACACCTGTACTCGCCGCCTCTTCACCTTAATCCTCTATGCCTTTGTACTCTCTCCCTTTGTCCTCTCACGTTCTTCACTCACACTCCCTTCTGTTCTCATACTCTTCAGTTGCTTTCCGGTCTTCAGCCTCCTCCTCCTCCTCTTCCTCCTCCCCCTCATCCTCCTCCACCTCCTCCTCCTCCTCCGTTTCCTCTGCGGTAAAGCCCTCTGACGTTGACCTTCCCGCTCCTCAAGGAGAATTGATTACCCCCATTTATTTAGCCTTAGCATGAGACTCTAACTCATACGCACTCAGAGGAATTTACTCTTTGCCCCAGAGCCACACAGAGCTAATTTCCTTCCTTTTATAAGTCAAGTTCTCTCTCCCTCTGTGTCTCTCCCTCTCTCTCTCCCCCTCTCTCTCCCTCTGTGTCTCTCCCTCTCTCTCTCCCTCTGTGTCTCCCTCTGTGTCTCTCCCTCTCTCTCTCCCTCTGTATCTCTCCCCCTCTGTGTCTCTCCCTCTCTCTCTCCCCCTCTCTCTCCCTCTGTGTCTCTCCCTCTCTCTCTCCCTCTGTGTCTCTCCCTCTCTCTCTCCCTCTGTGTCTCTCTCTCTCTCCCTCTGTATCTCTCCCCCTCTCTCCCTCTGTGTCTCTCCCTCTCTCTCTCCCTCTGTGTCTCTCTCTCTCTCCCTCTGTGTCTCTCCCTCTCTCTCTCCCTCTGTGTCTCTCTCTCTCTCCCTCTGTGTCTCTCCCTCTCTCTCTCCCTCTGTGTCTCTCCCTCTCTCTCCCTCTGTGTATCTCCCTCCCTCGCCCCTTCCCTCCTGTCTCCTCCTCGGAGCTCACACAATAAGAGGGGCCATGATGAATGCAGCCCCCCTCGCTGCTGAACGCAAGCTTTGCTCAACCTTTTAATGCTTGGCCGACGTTTAGGGAAATTGATATTCATGAACCCTGCATTTGCGTTGTATTAAAAAATGTTGTTGTTCAGTGGAGCACTTAGCTCTTTTACATTTGATGGGGAGAAATTATAAGAGAAACTATCAAAATTGAATACTTTATTTAAACCCAAAATGCCTATCAATGTTTAACGTTATCAATAATAATTTCATAATGTATACATTTTAATAATTTTCCATTCCATTAAAGATTGTGTCCGAAACACAGAATAATATGCATTCAGTGTACACAGCAGAATATAATTAGTCCACACATTTCATTCAAAGTGTCAATATTAATTGTAAGTGAGTTTTTTGTATTGTGAGTGCAAAATGAAGCAGCCGCATCCCAGGGTCAACACAGTACCAGGGAGGTATATTATAAGAATCTCTCTCTCTCTCTCTCTCTCTCTCTCTCTCTCTCTCTCTCTCTCATTTTATCCCTCTTAATATCTGTAAATATCTGCCTCATAAATGACATACAATTGTGCAATACTCAATACAAAAACAATACAAAACTAAATGGGAAAATGTGCAATGAATCAATATCAGAATGGGGTTGAAGTGGGTCTCCATGCGCTTCCCCTCCCAGCTGTGGCCCCATGAGAGGAGCCATTAATGTGACACCAACGTTGCACCGTAACCAGGTACAGGTGCTGCCGCATGCCTCATGCAGCGGCGGCGGCAGCAGGCTGCTGGTGGTGGTGTTGGATGCAGGTGTTTGTCTTAAAGGGAAAAAACATTCTTCAGGTTTGGCGGGTTGCACTGATGACGATTGCTACTTGATGCCGTTTCTATAAACTCAACGCTGATGGCAGCGCACATACACACAACCGGGGCACTTACACGCATCCAGATATGTAGACAGTCACATGCACACATGCTCACACACACGTAGGCAAGTGCAAGTGTGTGCACACAGGCACACACACATACGCAGACGCACGCACACACACATATGTAGTAACATTAACACACACATGCATGCACATGTGACTCACACACCCTAACGTTGACACAGATACACACACCTACACACACACACTCCATACACAGATGACGTGTTGCCCTCCCACCAGTCCAGTAACAGGCCTATTCATTAGAGTCACTTACAGACAGTATTGACAACCTGCTGACACAAACACTCCAGCATAAACAAATGGAGCAATAGAACGAAAACAGCACCATTCAGATCCCTCGGATGTCCTCACTATAAATTATGGTAAGGGTCAGGGTAAGAATGAGAGAGTGTGATAGAGAGAGACTGAGAGAGAGAGAGAGAGAGAGAGAGAGAGAGAGAGATGGAGAGAATCCAAATGAAAAGGTATCTGCTGCTGTCTTCCACACATACACACACACACGCACGCACGCACGCACGCACGCACACACACACACACACACACACACACACACACACACACACACACACACACACACACACACACACACACACACACACACACACACACACACACACGCAAACAGAAAGACACACAGCAATGCACACTTGCAGCCTCTTTTGATATGAAGTCGTGACATCAAATCCCAGAGATATGTGGCCTGTTTGTCTTAACATTACAGGCTTATGTCTTCTTTGTTCGGAGCTAAGGCCTCACTGAGGAGGCCGTTCAGAGGAGCGGTTGAGTGCACGACCTCACCCTCACCACGCTGCCTCCACACACCCTAACACACCATATATTTGCCAAGATCTGATATGGCCTTTTACTATTGGCCCCTTTGGCTGGACCGAACCGTGCGGTGCTGTGCTGACTGCATTTCCACTACTGGTTTGACACAAGACTGGTTGTGTTTGTCGTGTTTGACACAACAACTGGTTTCACAATATCAAGGATATTGTGTGTCATATCTGTGAAGCACTGTCCAATAATCTTTGGATAAGGTTCCACAGATATTCAGAATATTTGGATATTTGGAAGCAGAAATGTGTGCATATGGAATGTCAAACTGAGTTAATAATCGCGGATATCATGTTGTGTCGCCGTCCATCTTAATGAACCCAAATTAATGAAATGAACGAAATGTGTCGCAAACAAATCAATACTATTTTATGGTATGGTATAATATTCAACTAAATAAATAAAAATTGTGTTGTGTCAGCGAGAAAAGAAAGGACGCCATCAATTAAATACACATCTTCAAGAGGGAAGCCCGGTTGTAATGGAAATCCCAGCCGTGCTGGTCTGCCCAGCCAGGCCAAACCGGGCCGAACCGGGCTGTGGATTAAACGCCAGTAGTTTAGAAACCTTTTTGTGCTGCACTTGATTTTGCCCATCTATCATTTATTAACATTAGTTAATGCAGTAATTACCTTAGTTCACATGAAAACCATTTGTAAATTATAACTGGAACTTAAGTGAACTGTAAATGAACTGTTAGTGGATCAATAGTTAATACATATTTAATGGTCAATTATTGTACCCATTTTGTAAAGTGTAACCAGTTATTTTGATTGTTCTAAGCCTCCCTTGCTAAACGAGTGATTGTAAATAAAGTTGGGAAATCCAACCCAAAACACATTTGCATTGACAACTGGTTTATTGCCCAGTTCACTTCTCTGTGTTCGGCTGAACAGAGGAACTCCAGTTAGAGGTTGGAGTAGGAGGAGTTGAAGCCTTTAGAGACTGCGTGGCGCATACCAAGTACAAGGAGCATAAAAGACGTTTGCTAATTACCGTGTCAGTCGGCCTCGGAGATGGAAGGGCACTCATGTAGAAAATCGCTGATCAGGCTCAAAGTAATACAGAAAGCTTTGGCTTTGAGCTGAATTCTGGCTGCAGGTGAAGGTGTTCGGGAGGGTAGGAGGGGTAGATAAGATGAAGGGGAAGGGGTAGGGTGAGTAGTCAATGCAAGGCAATGAACAGCAGCCATGTGGTCGTACTGACAGAAAAGGACGGATACTTCATGTCTACAGATGAGGCTGAGATAGACACACAAAGAGACAGGTGGACTGAAGGAGGCCCCTAGGCCCCGGGCAGGCGAGACATGACTCAGCAACCCAACAGGGGCTCAGCTGTACTATACTCAACAGTACCATAGACATCTTAAAGGCTGAGGAATTGGGATTCTGCAATCAGACATTTATTTAATCTAATGATCATGTTTTGTGCGGTTAAACGGCCCAAAAAATTAATTCTGAGTCAGGAAAAGGAAAAGGAGTTCTGACCAAACAACTCCCAGGGGAATAGGGAGAAGCTGGTCCCCCGCCTGGAGATCATGTCTCTCTGCCTTGTTCTTTGTTCTCTGTCCTGCTGCATTGGTGCAGAGCCCATGGCAGAAGGCGGGGAGCTAAGCCGACTGCCTGCATCTGTCGATGGAGCACACAGACGATCACAACCGCCATCCACCGGCACCATCAACAACACAGGCCAGGGGGAGCTCTGCCAGGGCCCAGTACCCGCTCCAGAGCCACGTATACACCCCCCTGAAGCTGAACGCGGAGCGCATGGCAAAGAAGGTGGAAGGTTATTGGCTCAAGGTCATCTGGACCAAAGGGGGAGGAAATGGGCTCATAGCAACACAGGCTAACTGTTTGTGTTTCTGATTTAGACATGGGTGTCTACACCGTTCTTCAACGGATCTGGTGGTTTTATTTGGGAAAATATGACAAAAATCAGCCTTGCAACATGATGCATTATCAGTGTCTTGCAGAATGATATCAGATCGCTGAATCAGGAAATCGGAAAGGAAGTCAATCTGTCTTTGCCTCAAAATGGAAAAGGTCGTTTGAATGACGTTCCCCCTTTCCGAGGGAAATGTCAAAACGCTCAGGAGCCAAATCATCGCCCGACCAAGGCAGAAGGTAGAAGTGGGGGGAGGCAGGGATCTGCATCTCTATTTGCATAAGAATGAATGAAGATACACACATACATACATCTTCAGATATACATATGCATGCATCTTTAGATATCAAATATATATCTTCAGATATATGTACACATATATCTGAAGATATGCATGCATATCTATCTTCAGTTGTTCATAAACCTATATCTTCACTTATACATACATCTATATCTTCGTATATATCCATATATATATTGAGTTAAATATACATACTGTATATCCGGTTATACATATAAACACATATATCTTCAGTTATCCATACAAATAAAAATATATATCTTCAGTTTTACATGTCTTCAGACATACGAACATAAATGTATCTTCAGTTATACAAAGGCCTAGATGTACATCATCAGATATACATACATAAACATCTCCAGTCATATATAGGCCGACATATATATCTTCAGTTATACATACATTTAAATGTCCAGTTATACATACATATATATCTCCAGATATACATACGTAAACATCTCCAGTTATATATAGGCCGACATATATATCTTCAGTTATACATACATTTAAATGTCCAGTTATACATACATATATATATATATATATATATATATATCTCTCCAGATATACATATATGGGGGTGGGGGGGGGGGGGGCAAAAAAAGATTTTGCTTCTTTCGCAAATGACCACAATACCTAGATTCTCTCTCAGAATTTCCAACCCACGAATCACAAAAGGGTTCCTTTGAGGATTAACTTAACTCCTCTGTCACCGTTCCTCTTCTCTATTCCTTCCTTTACAACTGTGTGTAGACAGACTATAATCCCAGGGAAGATGTGAAACGTTAAGAGGACCATATGTATTTGGACCTCCATGATGTGCTATGTAGGGGTTAATAGCACCATTCACATGCCACAAAAACATCATCTGCCTTCCAAACATATCTAGTGTGCTGGTTTGATCAAGTTGTCTATATATATATATATGTATATATCCCTCTCACTCTCGTTCTTTCAGTGATATAAGCTTCAGTGATTGGCAGGGAGCCCCCTAAACACTACTTGGAGCCATCAAACAAGCACACCTCAGACTACACCGCTCCCTATAATCATTACGGCGGTCTCCTCTAAAGCATGCCTGCCGGGGGCGGGGGGGGAACGCAGCGCAGCAATGTCTGAATCAGCTCAGGCATGCGTTAAAACAATGTGGCGGTCAGGGCACGCAGAAACGCACACACATCACCCACACACACACACACACAAACACACTCACTCACACACAAACATGCACAAGGCAGATCAATGTTTTTCGTCACCGGGTGAAAACACTTCCCACATGAAAACATGAAGAAATGAACGCATGGAGCCATTAACGCGTATCGGCTCCTGATCCTATGTTCCTTCTATTTAACATTAACACACACACACACACCCCATAGACAAACGAAACACAAACTAACATGTATATTGTACACAAACACACACACTTGTAAAACAATTGTAGGATTGTGCTATCTATTTACACAGTGCACACACACACACACACACACACACAGGTTTCAGGGGACTTACAGAAGCGGTAAGGGAGAGCTCACATCTCTGCAGCGGTCACAGCACTCTGTACTGATCCCAGCGGTTCCTCTGTCAGACTGGACGCTATAGCAGCAGAATACTAAAGACCAAAGCCCCGCTGTCTCAGAACAGTGCAATCCTCTGGCCTGAATGTCGCTGGCCAACTATTATACACACTGCCATTACGATTGGAACAAACGTGTCTTTAATATATTCCATGTGTTAAGAAGATAACGCATGGATGTCAGAGAGTGGAGGAACGGAGGTTCAGGTTTATGAAAGTCAAGGTGGAATCTAGTGGTTCACCTTCTAAGCCCTTTGCTGGTTGGGGAGATACATGGCTGGGCTGAGGTCATGTGACCACAGAGTGCCATAATCATATGGTCCAAACAATGTTGACCTTCCCTGTAATTGCTCGAATGCACGTCATATTAACGTCGCAGCGTTATCGTTCTAACTGCATTCACCACGCGTGATGCATACATTCATACCCAAATTTGCCATCTCTGCTCGTGATGCAGAGACTCATACCCGGCATGATGGACGGTCGAATTGAGATAAACAACTAAAAAAGAAAGCATCTCACGCAACAACTCACCCAAAATCATGATGCGTGCTGCCTCCACTCTTCCACGGTCGGAAAGGCACAGGGTCCCTAGTTCTCCTCTGCTATGGTGAGGAGATTTGCCCTCCTTATTCTTCTTCTTCTCCTTCTGATCTCCGTCCTTCTTGCACGTGACAACGGCTCCGGGTTCTCTGTCTTCACCGGAGAGCAGCAGCGTCAGAGGCGAGGTAGAGTCGCCGAATGAGAGACGCTGGTGTTGTCCATGCCTGCCTCCCCAGGTGAAATACACAGCGTGGGAACAGTTTGTGTGTGAGTCTGTGAGTGAGTGTGCGTGTGGTTGAGGTGGAAGAGGAGGAGGAGGAGGAGTTGAGTTGTTTTGTCGGTCTCAGGTGAGCCTGAGGACAGAGTAAGGAGTGGGAGGGAGTACGGAGGCTGGGGGTGGGCGGGGGGGCTGAAGAGGGACAGAAGGAGAAGAGAGAGAGAAATGAGATGTGAGAGTGACAGCCAATCAGAGGAAGGGAAGCTGCCGAGCCCAGATCATCTCCACAGCAGCCAGGAGATCTTCAGCAAAACGCTGACAAGCCGCTTTCCCCAACAGGAATATTTAAAAGGGAAGGGTTTCTGTGGGGTCTCCTCTCTCTCCTTGACCGTGTGTGTGTGTGTGTGTGTGTGTGTGTGTGTGTGTGTGTGTGTGTGTGTGTGTGTGTGTGTGTGTGTGTGTGTGTGCGCTGTGCGGTCTCCTGTCTCTCCTTGACCGCGCGTCTGTGTGTGTGTGCTGTGGGGTCTCCTCTCTTTGCCTTGTCTGTGTGTGGGTGTGTGCTGTGGGGTCTTCCCTTGCCTGCGAGTGTGTGTGTGTGTCTCTCTCTCTCTCTCCTGCTTCTTGTTTTTTGGGGCTGGGTAGAACCTAAAGGCACCTTACATGCCTTTGCTGTGATTGGTTGTTGCCTTGGCCAATGAGAGTAGCAGCAGACACTTGTCATCATGCAGAGTTGAAGCCATGAAGGGGGCGACGGAGCAGGACCGCTCGCTCTCTCTCGTTCTCTTTTATCAGCCAGCCTCTTTCTCTCTCTCTTCGCCCTTGCAAGCCGGTCACATGGGTCATCTGTTGAACTGATTGGTGTATGGCGTGTGCTCGCTGCCCTCCCAGACCCTGTCCCAGTGCCCTCCCCTCCTCTCTGCTCCATGTGTATGTGGACTCGTGAAAGGATTAACCTCTCCCTCGGTTGGCTTCACTTGCTTTCTCCTATTCAACTCTAGACCTGCCTGGGCAGAGCTACACCTCTTACCAGCCATCTGGGATTCTGTCTCGAAACTGAACTATTCCAATCAGGAGAGGGAGAGAGAGCGTGAGAGAGAGAGAGAGCGAGAGAGAGAGGGGAGAGAGAGTAAAAGAGAGAGATGGAGAGAGAGGCAAGCCAAAAGGAGAACGAGATTATATAGAGAGTGACAGAGCAGAGGAATGGGCAGAGGGGGGGTGCGAGATTAAGCTAAACTCAAACTGACAGTACGATGAGGAGATGCGGTGACAAGTGTAGATGACCGGGAGGATAGAACAGAGAGAGAGCGAGAGCGAGAGAGAGAGGGAGAGAGAGAGATGGATAGAGCGTGGGTGATGAATGAAAGTGTGGTGCATAGCAATGTGGCCGACAATCCCCTCTAATTGAAGGATAGCGTCACAGCCAGCTTCGTATGGTTCACTTCCCTACGACCAGAAAGCCACACTGATTGCAGACTGTTACAGATTATTATCCACTCTGCCCAAGCACTGCTTCACTCTCTTTCACAGAGAGAGCGTGCTCACCCTCTAAAGCTCCGTCAAATACGATACAATTGAGTAGCTTGATGCTTGTGAGAAGGATTACCAAACTGTCATAAATTAATCCCCCTGAAGCAGGAATGCTTTGCTTGCAAAGGCACAGATACAAACATGTGAGCCTGGGGCCATTGGAAACGCTGTCTGGATGCTGTTCGCAGCGCCTCCACTGGTTCTGTCTTGTTCTTTCTATTGCTCTGTTTTCTTCTTTGCTGTACCTTCCCAATTCTCTCTCCCTCTCCCTCTCCCTCTCCCTCTCTCTCTAGAACTGTGAGTCACAGTGTGTTGGACTGAATACCAAAAAGGGCCTCCTGACACTTCTAATAGCTCAGCAGCACACCCACTACACACATGTATGCCATTGTGTGTGTGTGTGTGTGTGTGCCTGTGTGTGGGCGTCAAGTATGTGTTTGTGTGTGCGTTTATGTGCAAATGCTGACAAATTTAAAGTCAGAAACACGCTGTTTTACCTGGGGACCTTCTGTCCTCCAGAAGAAGGTTCCACTTAATCAGAATCTTTAGTGTGGTACATTTCACTACCAAAACAGTTGTTGCCACACACACATAGGCTATAACACACACACACACACACACACACACACACACACAATGTTGCTACAGAAACTAGACATACTTTGGCTTTTTGGATATTTAACATTGGCACATTCGACAATAGTGGCTGACAATATGTCCCCCCTGTGTGTGTGTGTGTGTGTGTGTGTGTGTGTGTGTGTGTGTGTGTGTGTGTGTGTGTCTACGTCTATGTGTGTGACAGTAAAGGATAAGGTTTCCTCATTAGTTGTGTTGGTATCAATAATTGAGGAGCGGTCCTTGTTGCCGCTCAACGGTCCGAGGGCTAATGTGCTGTCGGGGCCAGAGGGGCCCGGGGCCAAGCAGCGCTTTAATGGATGTCATGATGAGAGGGGGAAATCCGAGCCCCCAGATCCTCTGTCTTTCAATGGTGTTGGGGGTATTCGAGATAGGGGTGGTATAGGTGAGGGGGGTGGAGGTGGTGGTGGTGTTCCAAGTGCGTGTGTTTGTTTGTATGTGTGTGTGTGAGTGTATTAGTGTGCCTATTTGTATGTGTGTTTTTTTTTATTATTATTGTTTTGGACTACTTTACTAACTACTTTAGTATGTGAGTATTGCACAGCAATGGACAAAATAAACTTCTAATATATAAAAATGTATAGTTTCAATATTGTAAACCTAAGTCACTTAGATATTTATAGTGCCATATTCTGTCAATTATGTTTATTTGAGAGAGAGAGAGAGAGAGAGAGAGAGAGAGAGGGAGAGAAAAAAAAACACATTAGAGAGACAGAGAGAAACAGAAAAATCGAAATAGAAACAGTGAGACAGAGAGAAAATAGAGCGAGACAGAGCAAGAGAGACAAATAAAATCAGAGATAAACATGGCGCAAGAGACAGACAGAGAAACAGAGAAACAGAGAGAGGAAGCTAGAATGGAATGTAAACCTCTAAAAATCTCAGAATGTTAGCCTTCTTATTCCACACATTCAACAGATACTGCCGGTACTTGTATGCATGGTCTCCATATTGGAAGAGGGATTAAATAATGTTTTAACTATCACACTATTAGATCACCGAAGATGAAAGACCTCTCGAAAAATTGGAATTAGAAAGTGTTTTCAGTTACCGGTAAGCAATTTTAAACCGTCAAGCGTCAGTCTCCAATAAAAAATAAAAACAGCTCCAGCCATTTTAACCCATTTCTAAAACCTGTGGTACAAGGGTAAGTCTACTGATCCATAGTGATATAGAAAAAGCTTTTTAATGACTATACCACCTTGTCCAATGATATTATGAACCATTAAACATGCACACCCTTGTCCAGAACTTCATATTTCATATACTGTAGATAAAGCACAGTCTTTATTGGCAAGCGCTGCTAAATACTCAATACTGCTGAACAAATTGGCAGATGATTGTTATTAAATTACCACACAACTACAATAAGGGTGGTGTTAGTTATGGTAGTGTGTGTCTGTGGGTATGTTCTTTCACGAATATGCATTTGTGTGTTTGTGCATTTGCACAATGTGTGAATGGCAGCTCAGGTACCTTATGATAATTTTTCAAGGAAATAGCCAATTTATGTGTCATCTACCAACTGGATGATATGCACAGACACACACACACACACACACACACATGCAGAAATGTCAACCACACATCGTCACACCACATCCGTCTAGATACATGAACCATAATGCAAATATGTGGCTCATGCAGTGGACAAAAGCCCAACTTCAAACTTGTAGATGCAATTCTTTGTGTATTCGCTCAGATCAGCACTTTAAGTTACCAGACACCGTGGTAACTTGAGTCTACACTGCCTCCTACTTGCTGGTCCTTGTAAATGCAGGAGGAGGATATGGATCAGGGACACAGGGACACAGGGATAAACAAAGGCATGTCTGGGTCAATATTTATGGTCTGTTAAATGCATACTGCATCATATAAATACATGATTTATAGAAGCACCTGACACAATTCTATTGATGGACGGTGAATTATCAGTAGTTGTGAATAGCAGGGACTATCGCCGATCAATTTAATTCCTTCCCTTACTGGTAATGGATGGCCGATTGGCCCATCGGTGCCAGTAAGGGAAAGATCACAGTTGATATTGAACACAGATGCTATTTGCCAGGCAAACTCCAACTCAGTTCCTGAAAACAATTGCAAAGTCAAAATTGTTTGTCCCGTGGAGCCGCTCCCCGATCATTATTACTGGCACTACAATAGTAGCATGTGCCCAGAGTTGAAAATAATTCATTCATTTATTAATAAATTGAACATCGAGCATCTACAATTCATTTTCATTCCTCTATCTGAGGGTTTTGGGTATGGGGGAGGTTTCGTCCGGTTGCTCTATTCTGAACTGAGGTTGTGATCATGCGTTGGGTTGGGTTTAGTTCTCCTAGCACTGTGGTGGTGAATTTAGAGCCAGCTGACAAAAAGTTCAACGGAGAGGAGGCCAGGCAACAGGCAACACCATGCTCACACATCCACTCCATATGTCACACAGCCCTGACCGGAACCACACAGTGACACGCATGGATTCCACCATACTTTCTTAGACCCAATCTCGAAAACTGACAACGAGGACAATAGGCGATGTTTCTGGGGTTCCGGTGTATCCCGATTTCAGATAATTGATCAGGCCAGACCAGGTCTTGCGCTTCATTGCGTCATTTTGTTCATAATTCTTTTTTCGAGATGTCTCAGGTCCAGACAGCGTTTCCAATAATCTCTATAAACCGATATCAAAGCTAATAATGAGCAAAAACAATAAACAATGTTGTCATAGAAGCTTGTGGCTCTCCGGATGGGTTGTTTAGCTGCATAAAACCAAAGCCTCGGACTACAAACAGACTACACACAGGGACCAGAACGCTTCGGATGCCAACATCTAGTCCCGTTGGCTACAGACTCTGCATTCATATGCAGATATCTGTTTGTAGAGATTGCCTCAGACCTAACCTAACCCTAACATTTAGTGACCAAGGCTCACCATGACCCCAACCAGACACTCAAGGGACGAAGAAGCAGAATCTTATTATTGTCTTTGCACAAGTAAAACAAAATTAGTTCTCTACATTTGACCCTTGCAGTAGAACTCAGTAGCGAAGGTCCTCTAAAGTCCCTTTGAGCCAGTGCTGCTCTGTCCGTTTAAATTCTGACCAATAAGCATATCGCTTTTCAGCTGGAGGGAAGTATTGATCAGGAATATGCAGGAGAAATGCAAGCTGTATGTACGTGTATGTGTGTCATACAAATGTAGAACTGAGCTTAAAGGAGCCAAGCAGATTATCTGTACTTGTTTATTTTAGACGTGTCCTGATCTGCAGTCGATGAGTGTGTGTGTGTGTGTTTGAGTGTGGTTCTTGATGACAAGTATGTGCATGCACTCAGGCCAGTGTGTATAAACAGGTGTGTGTGTGTGTGTGTGCGTGCGTGCGTGTGCGTGTGTGTGTTCGCTTGTGTGAGAGTGTGTGTGTGTGTGCTTGCACGTCTTTGTGTGTGTGTGTGTGTGCTGCCCATACCACTGCTCTGGGCCAGTAGAATGTGGATGTTGACCGTGACGCTGTGGCACAGCCCTGTCACTTTCACACCAGTGAACAGAGCGTTCTTCTCTCTATACCACCACATAAGACGGCCAGGTTGGGCTGTCCTTAACAGAGCCCCCTCTGCATCTTCAATAACAGACTCTTCTATCGATCTATCCTCAGTCAACCAAACCCTTCTGCAGTGTTGGGCAGTAGTAGCAACTAACTACAATTCTCAGTAGCTTAACTCTTTTATTGATCAAGTAGCGTGGTAACGACCACATAAGCTATTTTGTACATGGCTTAACACACGGAGAAGCAATTTGTAGTCTAGAAAATAGACTACAGATTTGATAAACAAAGAAATTGAAACTCTACAGAATTTAATCAAAAAGATAACATCTCCCCCTCACTGCTTTGGGAGACACTGAAGGCTGTGATCAGAGGTGTGATTATATCATATTCACCAACAATCAATAAGATGCGAAGACTTGAACAAGACCAGCTTATTAAATCAATAAACACAGTAGATTTGCAGTACTCTACGTCTTCGTCCCCCGAACTCTATAAAAAAAAGCTTCACCTCCAAACTCAATAAAACTTGTTGTCATCTGGTGAGACAGAAAAAATGCTGTTAAAATCACGTGGATATGCCCATGAACACGAAGAAAAGGCTGGCCGCCTTTTAGCACACCAACTTAAGTCCCAATCTGTTGCTCAACAAATTTCACAAATAGCGAAACCAAACGGCAAACAAACTACTGACCTTGTACTCATTTTATTCTGTCAGAAGTGACCAGTGATAGAACTGATGTGGAACATTTCTTTTGCAATTTTGGGGCTCCTACCATAAATGAAACGCATTAGACAAAGGCCGAACTCCCATTACAGTTGCCTGAACTTATCAACGCGTTAATGGCAATGCAAAATGGTAAGACACCTGGCCCCGACGGCTACCCAATAGAATTCTTTAAAACTTTTTCTAAGAAATGATCCCCAATTCCACTTGAAATGTTTATGGATTCACTCCCCTGCGTCCAGTGGGGTACCCGGGTGGTCATCTCGCTGGACGCATCGAAAGCTTTTGATAGGGTTGAGTGGGAATATCTATTCACGTGTTTAAAGAAATTTGGTTACGGTCCAAATTTTATTTCATGGATTAAATTCCCTTATAGCTCACCCAAGGCCTCTGTGGTTACAAACGGTAGGCCATCACAGTATTTCACTCTATCAAGTGGGACCCGTCAGGGATGTCCAATCAGTCCACTGTTATTTGCCCTGGCCATAGAGCCCTTATCCATCACACTCAAATCATTGCCATCAATAAGTGGACTTTTTAGAGGAGGAGAAGAACATAGACTAAGCCTATATGCTGATGATTTGTTATTATTAGAGTCTGACCCTACTCTAAGTGTACCTCATATCACCCATGCTTTGTTAAGATTTGGTAAATTTTTTGGATATAAACTGAACTTTAGTAAAAGTGAATGCTACCCTGTTAATAATTCGGCTCTTCAAATCCAGGATAATGTTTTGCTGTTTAAAATGTCTAGAAACGGCTTTAAATGTTTGGGCATCAACATCACAAGAGATATGAAAAACCTTTACCAGGAAATTTTTGCACCTCTACTAGTTAAAGTAAAATTTGATCTAAAGAAATGGAGATCACTCCACTTGTCCTTGGAAGGAAAAGTGAATGTCATTAAGATGGGTGTGCTCCCCAAATTCCTCTACCTGTTCCAATCTATCCCACTTTTCCTTCCTAGATCTTTCTTTAAATGTATTGATAGTGCTTTTATTTCTTTTATATGGAATGGTAAGAATCCTAGGGTACGTATAAATCTCCTACAGAGACCTAAATTACAGGCAGGCTTAGCTCTTCCTAATCTTTTCTATTGCTATGTGGCTGCAAATGTTCAAAAAATTATGTTTTAGCTTCATACGCCAGATAAAGACTGGTGCCACTACGAAGCTACTTCGTACATCTCAACATCTCTCACGGCTCTGGTCACTTCCAGTCTCCCCGTATCTATTTCCCAGTTCACAAATAACCCAATTGTCATTAATACCCTGAAGATCTGGTTTAAAATGAGACAGTACTTTGGTTTTAAACATTCTTAGCTTAAGTCCTATATGCAACAACCACCTCTTCCTCACAGCTAAATTAGATACTACATTCTCACTTTGGCGTAGACTAGGCATTTCTAAGTTTAAAGATATGTACATAAACCGTGTATTCGCAAGCTTTGACATCTTATCACACAAATTTGGCCTTCCCCGATCTAGCTTATTTAGATATTTTCAAGCACGCCATTTCCTTATGTGTCATGACCCCAACTTTCCAAATGACTCCTCAGTGCCAGGCTTAGATGAAATGCTAGAGTCTCCTTTTAATTAAAAAAGGCTCATTTCTAGAATACATGATTGTATAGCTTCTCTTGAAAACATATCCATCACGAAGATAAGGGCGGACTGGGCGGATGACTTGTTGGAAGACATGGATGACATGTGGAACTGTACTGTACAAAGAGTGAATGATGTGCAAAACTAAGTATAATACAATTTAAAGTTTTACACCGGGTTCACTATTCCAAAGCAAGATTAGCTCAAATATACCCTAATTCAGATGCCAGTTGTGCCAGGTGACACCAGACTCCTGCCAACTTAAAGTTTCCATGGCATGGCACCAGGTTGTGGTGTGATTAGCCGGTACAAGCCGTTTTGGAAATTATTATCTGAGGCGCTCAATATTGATTTCCAACCCAATGCAGTAGCAGCCATATTTGAGTCAGAATCAGAATCAGAATCACTTTTATTACATCTTATTGTACAGTACACAAGAGTAAAAATCTTAGGCTTGGTTCCTCAACATTCACAACATTCACATACCAGCAAAAGTACAAGATAAAATAAATAAAGATAAGAAACCATATGAAAAGAAACGAAGTAAAAAAATATAAAATAAGCATAAAAATATTTGGTATCACAGACCGAAAACATTCTATACTAAGGAAAACCTATAAAATATACTGGCCTTTGTGACACTACTTGCACACAGAAGAATATGATTACATTGGAAATCAAAAAACCCTCCCAAAGTGTCTTTGTGGATGAGCGACCTGATGCACTTTATACAAATAGAGAAAATAAAATATTCACTTAGAGCAGGGGTCGGCAACTAAGTTTGGCCTCGGGCCAATTTTTTTTCCAGCCAGTAGGTGGCGGGCCAGAACATTATCAAAGGCTAGTTCAAGGAATGGATTGATGAAAGTGCATCTTGTCAGCTGGCTTAGTCATATGCCTACCAAGCACTGGATGACTCTTAAAAGACGTACTTATAAATCACGTAAATGTCATGCGTGATCACGTTGGGTAGAGGTGTTGCTGCACTGTCTCCACAGAGACAACGCAGCGATATCATCATGAGCAGTTCTAACTGGAGAGAAAGTGAAATCCGCGAGCTGCTGATCATGTTAGAGAAGGTGATGCAGTCGTATTAAACAAAGACGTTGAAAGATGGTGCGATTTACGAGAGAGACGCAGAGGAACTTTCCTTACGAGGCTTTCGTCAGGATAATAAACCCTAACCCGTCCCTAACCCAAAAGTGGTCAGCAAAATAAGGAATATGTTGGCGTTTTTGCACTTGTAAATAGTTAATTGCGTTTGTAGCCTACACTCAGACGTGAACTCATTCTTGCATGCGGGTCTCTTCATTAATAAAATCTCAAAAAAAATCAAAATGAATCCCCTCGAACCATTGGCCAGGAATCCTGGCCAATGGTTCGAGGGGATCCATTTTGAGATTTTCTGGCTTTTTAGTGCAAACCATTGGCCAATAGGCTATTACGAAAGTAACTACTTCAGCTCTAGTTAAAGCCCAAACTACACAAAAATAACTTATTGAGTTGAAATCATTTGCTGACAGCTTGGTCCTCCCCAGTTCAAAAGTCACGTCTGCGCCCCTGTGTGTGTGTCTGTGTGTGTGTGTGTAGGCGTTATTCGATAGCCTGGTAATGTGTATAGGCCTACGTACGGTAGGAATATTCATACTGGTTTAAATAAGAAATGTTATAGTATTTCCCATCTTTGCTGAGCAAGAGCTTGTTCGAAAATTCAGTGATTGAAACAAATAAAAGCCTGGGCTATCGAAGTTTTACAGTAATCCTACCACTGTCATGCACCTATCCGATGTCAAGTGGACCAAGTTTAATTCACCGCGGGTCTCTCTTCTTATATCCATCTTACCAAATATATTTTATTACTATCCTTCTCACCACTCTCTGATCTCACTAAAAGGCTAGCAGAACGAAATCAAGGGATATTGAGAATCTAAAAAAAATTGTGATTAATCGCAAGTTAACAATGACATTAATGCGATTAAATATTTTAATCACTTGACAGCACTAATATATATGTATATATATTTATTTATTTTTACTTTTTATTATTGTTTTTATTTATCCATCTCTTTATTTTTGTTATTCTAGCTGTGTGTACTACACACTCAAGCGGGTGGGGCGGGTGGGATGAATTTGTTGAAAAAAAATAAAAGATGGAAATGTTAGTTAAAATGTATGCTCAGTGCATTCTGTGCTCTTCAACATTTCCAAATAAAAAATATGAATCAAGAAAATAAATTGCATTATCCACAATTTAAGCACTCAAGATTGTTCGGAACAGGGACACCCAACAATCCCTTTCTCCTCCATGTCGCAGTTCAATCTGGACTTCGGTGAATAAAAGCCAAAGTTCCTTTCCCCCCAATTCCTTCTCCACCATGGCTGAGATAACCCCCACTATGTCTTTATTTATTGTTGAAGTACCAGAGAGTCTGAGAACCAGACGCAGTCTTTAAGATTCATAATATAAGAGAATATCTCGTCAGTTCAGTCCCAGCGCAATGACTGAATAAAGATTATAAACACAGAGGAAAAAACTATTATTTTGACAGATTTGCAAGAAGTTACTACTTCACAACCTCGTTGATGAGCAACATGTAGAAAAAAATGTACTTTTAATTCAGCCTTTGGTGAAATCGAAGCGTAGTGTGTACTTCAACCTGCACCGGGCGGCAGTAGCTCAGGAGGTAGAGCGGGTTGGCTGGCTGTCGCCTTGCATGGCTGACTCCGCCGTCGGTGTGTGAATGTGTGCGTGAATGGTGAATGTGAGGCAATATTGTGAAGCGCTTTGGGTGGCCAATAGTTAGATAAAGCGCTATATAAATGCAGTCTATTTACATTTACATTTACTGAGTAAGTGGTAGCTTAGCTCACTACATTTTCAAAGTAGCTGGCCCAACACTGCCCTTCTGCAATGTCACACATTTAACTGGTAACGGTAATTATATTGCCTTGTTTGTTTTGGTCATCATCAAAATGTATCCTCGCGCTCTCTCTCTTTCTCTCTTACTCACACCCACACCTACACACAAACACACACACACACAGCTTAGCTGACATACGGGTGTGAGGTGGTGCTCTGAACAGGTGTTGCTATCGGGAGGAGCGTTCAAAAATTAACATGTACAGCAAGATTGAATATTAACATCTATACCTTCATCCAGATAGGGTTAAGGTTAGACAGAGAAAACAGTTCACTGTTACAGACGGGGACGGACTCAAATGTCCTGCATTAGTTGCTTCGGGTCTCATAAAACAACTTCAATTCTACAAGAATGCCAAATGATGCAGCACACTAATCTATATTTGACAATGTTTTTGTCTTGAAGTCAATGCAATTTTAGTTACCTAAAAAAAGAAGACTCGAAGGACACACAAAGTTGAGAAAACCATGCCCATCCAATTTAAACTGAACAGAACCACCCTTGTACAAAATACCAAACATTTAAATTATCCTCAAAAGAGTATTATTACAAAGCAGAGAGAAAGAGAGCAGAAGAAGTTAGCTTGGTTTCTACCTGAACTCCACATTGAGAGCCGCTGTGCCTGCTGCTGTAGTGACCGGGATCCCCAGCTGTGTCGACTCTGAACCCGAGCACTCACAACGCTGCTATTTTGTGGGTGAAAATCCCTTTACAGACTGAGAACTATTCAAGGATTTCTTGGAGGCGGACGTCGATAGAGAGGAAGATCCTGCTGGGAGAGGTTTAAAGAGGATAGGAGCTCATGAACCCCAGACACCGAGCACACCGCTTCCTTCATCTAACACACTCCTCTCCTCACACCCTCACTCCTCTCATCTCCTTCAGCCCATTATCTTTCTGTCTCTCTCCGGCTGTGTGTCTATTTTTCTATCCGTCTCTATCTGTGTTTCTTACTCTGTTGTTGTCTGTCTTTCCCTATCCAACGGTAAACCCTTCAGCTTTTAGTGTCAATCGGCAATTTTTACTAATAAGAATATAATACACGTATATTACATATAATAATATATATTGAGCATTCTGGCGCCAATCGGCTGCCCTGCATCCCCCAAGTGGGTGCTACACATTGGTGATGGTTAGTGAGGTCCCCCCCTTCACTGTGAGCGCTTTGAGTTTCCTGAAGAAAAAAAATGCGCTATATAAATGAAATGAATTATTAATAGTATAACAGTAAATATAATAGTAAAAACGTATTTTTACATTCTTGTTCTTACTTACATTATTCCTAGTAATATTTTAAGTTACAGATATCTTGAACTGAGTAACTATGAAATTATGTCCTGTACAGGGACTGGGGTGATCCTCCCCCAGAAGATGTCTTTTTTAACAAGCTCTATCTCGATGCTAATTAATACCATGTATGCCTGATCATTTAAAAAGGGAAATGTGTACATTTATTTTATTCTTTATTTTATTGGTTTGATCGATTTTGTTAATTATTATTTATTGATCCAGGTCAGTAGTATATAAGCTTTCCCGTTTTGAGCACTTTGCTTGCCTCCATTTCCGGTCTCTACGGTGGTAGTAGTGTTTTTCCGGTGTGTGGATATCTCATGCTTTTGATACAATTATTTTATCCTATTTTGGGTTTAATCAGGGTTGGTATTATTTCCGGCAGCAAAATACATCAGTGTCAAAACATTAGTTTGAGTGTATACTCTTTTTTTAAGCTAGTATAATATATCCCTGTGAAATACAACAAGGTTCTGCTGGATGGGGCAACGGAGCACCCTTTGTAGCCCGGCCAAGCAGCCATCCCTTGGACACTTTGCTTGTTGTAAAGAAAAAAATATCTATACATTTTTATTAAAAGATTTTATCCAAAAATGTTGTAGCCGAGGGCCTGCTTCGACAAAATGGGGATGTAGAAAATGTCCAAACCTTACCACATAAACTCATTAAAATCCATATCCTCACTTAGTCTTAGAACCTTCATAAATGATGCTGTGGGCCACCTGTGTGTGTGTGTGTGCGTTTGCATGTGTGTGTGTGTGTGTGTGTCTTTATTACTATTTGGGGAACAAGACCTGACAGCACACTTAAGGTATGGGGAACAAAATCCTTGTGGGGATGAAAAACCTGGACCCAACCAGGGAAATCATTGACATCGATAGGGGCGACGTTGCTGATATGTCTAGTATTGAAATTGTAAGAAAAAATAAAACCCCACAATTCACAAAAACCTGCAAATGTGCGTTTGAGGCCCTTTACAAAATAAAAAAGGGTACTGCAGGTTCACTTTTTAGCTCGAATGCACACACTCCATCCATCAATCAAACGCTGAGCTACCTGGCACGAGACGATCACTCCTCCCACCAATCAAACGCCGACCTGCCTGCCTTTCACGGGAGATAATCAACATTGGCGGGTAATGAGAAGCACCGAAGACCAACTGAAGATCAAATGAAGACTAACTTCGACAAAAAGTCAAGACAAAGGTAACATGAAATATGTAACTTGATTAAAATACATTTAAATTAAATGTTTTGAAGGTAGAACAAGCAAACATTCAACCCTTTTAGCCCTAGTGTATTTCCTAGGAATTTTGCTGCATAAGGCTAATCAAAAAATATTTTGGTTATTGTAAAGGTTATTAACATTATATGAATAATATATTCATACATTTAATATTACATACATTATTTATATATTGTAGGTGTTGTGTTTCATTATTCGTCTGTCATCTTGATAAAGAATCGGCCGATAAAGAATTGCTTCACAGCTCCGGGACATCATCAGCAGTCATGGCATGTGCTAAGTCTCAACTAACGGTCAATTACCCAGAATGCACTTCTATACATAAACAAAATAAAACAACCAATCACATCGGTGTACATAAAGTTGGATACAAAAATAGGTCATAATCCACATAATATAGGGGTATATTATTAATTCATTCATTCATTTCTTCTAGGTTAAAGAGCCATATCATAATTCTGGCTTAAGTCACAAGTGCTACTGGCTTGTTTTGTAATTTCATGAAATTGGTTAAATACTTTCTTACACAATGTCCTTAACTGTTTCTCTTTTTTTCTTGTCACTCTTTACTAATAACAGCTTAACAAAAATGTTTGTGAGGTGTTGAACATCAAAAGGAGTCTTTGTGCTCCATATCATCCACAAACCAATGGTTTAGTAGAAAGGACCATACAGAGTATGATCTGTATGTTTAAATTGTAATAAAACTCACTATAAAATAATGTTGTTCTAATATGGTACTTTATTATGCTATATCTTTGAAAAGATCAACATATGTAAATGAACTTATCTTTAAAATACAGCAATATTGCAAAGGTGAAAAACTACCAATATTAATAAATCTTTGATGGTATCATCTCTTCAGAGCACTTTGTAAACTGGTCGGAAACAACCCAAAGGAATGGGATATGCATCTTGATGCTGTGATGTTTGGCCTAAGGACCAAAAAACAAATGACCACAAATCTCTAACCATTCTACATGATGTTTGGAAGGCGCGATATCCATCACAGATCCCAGAGCAGTACAAGGTTAGTACCGGGTTTAGCCTGCTCAAAATATTCAATACTACAAAGACTGAAATACTAATAAATGTAACCTTTTCTATAAATATCACCCTATAAACTTAAAATACATTTTCAGATTGACAGCAGTGTCGAGGACACTGTGGCCAAAGACAACCTGACTGACTCTGCCCTCAATATCGGCAAAATTCTCTTGTGTGCTGAGGGGAACACCAAAAAAGCACGAGAGAAAATGAAGAGGATGTCCCTGAAATCATCTATTCAGAAATGTAATGTTGGTGACGTGGTCTGGAGGGTGAGCATTAGGAGCCGGCAAAGGAAAGGAGGCAAGCTGGACCCCAATTACCTGGGGCCATACACTGTGTCATCAGTGGAGAATAAAAGTGCTGACTTGGTGGATGTGAATGGTGTTGTCCTCACATCCCCTTTGAAAGGAAACCTCAAGCCAGCCGGCACCACAGTGGCAGCATCCAACCCAGCGTCCACCGCTACAGCAGCAGCATCCACCCCAGCAGCCACCGCTACAGCACCAGCATCCACCGCAGCAGCCACCGCTACAGCACCAGCATCCAACCCAGCGTCCAGTGCTAAAGCACCAGCATCCACCGCAGCATCCACCGCTACAGCACCAGCATCCACCGCAGCAGCCACCGCTACAGCACCAGCATCCACCCCAGCGTCCACCGCTACAGCACCAGCATCCACCCCAGCGTCCACCGCTACAGCACCAGCATCCACCCCAGCGTCCACCGCTACAGCACCAGCATCCACCCCAGCGTCCACCGCTACAGCACCAGCATCCACCGCAGCAGCCACCGCTACAGCACCAGCATCCACCCCAGCAGCACCAGCATCCACCCCAGCAGCCACCGCTACAGCACCAGCATCCACCCCAGCAGCACCAGCATCCACCCCAGCAGCCACCTCTACAGCACCAGCATCCACCCCAGCATCCCCAGTCATAGACCCAGCAAAATGTACGTTAAATGCATGTTTGGAATTTGCTGAAGTTGATTATATATATGTATATACATTCTGGCAAATTTTCTATGAACCTCATGCTATTTATAATCTAATGTTATAGTTTTCTACATGTTAAATATTATGTGGATGCTTCCAGTATTTATTATACCTTAATATTGCAGGTGTAGAAGAAGCTTGGCAAGGAACAGATGTGTATGTGCTGCTCTCAAAAATAGGGCCATACCAAATCTTCTTTGCCGACATCACAAGAACCGCTCCAGATAAGGAGTTTGAAAGTGAGGTAAGACCTTGCTCATAGTAAAGGACTAAATACTTTCTGGTTGTTATATATGTTGTTAGAGCATAATTTTGACATCACTACTCTAGTATCACTTAGAGTATAGTTTAAATTATGTCAGGATCATTAGCATTTTAGTACTCTTGTTTTTCCATTGCAAGTGTTACATTTTACCAACCAATGTAATTGAACAGCCTTCTTATTCATCTAACTGATTATCTTCCTTGTCTTCTTTCTTTCAGGTCATGAATGCCTACATGCATCTACTGGTGCGAGACTTCAATGTGAAGTCCACTGACAGGGCTATGGCAATCGACACATTCAAGATGTCCAACATATGGAAAAGAAAACAACCGAAAGTAAAGGTTAGGGAAAGCTTTTCCTGCTCCAATACTGAACTGATGTGTCCGTACAAAGTTATGAACTCCATAAATAATTGGAACTTTTTATTATTTTAGCTGGATCCACACATGTACAAGTACATCATTGGGATCATCAACGAGAACCACCACTGGAAACTCACTAAGTGAAATCTTGCGGCATACTTATTATTTTACATACTTATATTCAGTATAGTCTACTTGCCATAAAGTAAATGGAAAATTCCAGTGTTGCCATGTGTATGCGTAGGTGAATTGCAGTGTTTCTTTTAGTAGCATAGATCCTCGCTAATTTATTCTTTATTATTAAAAAAGATAAAGGTTATGATCCCATCACAAAAAAAGGCTCTCTTCCTCGATCCTCTTGAAGAATCCAGTGGAGGTAACAAGGTAAACTTGAGATTTTGCTCTTGGTTTTCCATTGGGACGTTCACAGTGGCGGTTCCTTAGAGGAGGCAACGGAGGCAACGCCTCCTCGTGATTTTCCAAAAACAAATTATTAAAAAATATTAATTTTTCAAAAATTATCTATGTGCAATGTGTGTTTATTACTGAATAATTACATGAAAATGTTGAAAATGTAAAAAAAAAATGCGAAGTGCCTTTGCAAGTGCGGAGGCTGTCCGACGTTACTCTCAGCATGTTGTGTCCAGGGCTAGCCACTGAAGGGAGCGGAGGCAAAGAGGCCAAAATTCACTTTTGCCGCCTTTGAGAATAAAAAATAACCAATCGCAATTCAGTTTCACTGTTGCGAGGTAAATCATCTATACCATGTTAAACATAGGAAGGGAGGCTAGTCTCATCTATTCCTTGCAACCAATCACAAATCAGCATTTTTTTTAATAATGTTCTGAGCAAATTAGCGTTCTTTCTAGTCAGTTGCCGCGGCTAACAAAGATAACGACTAACGATATAAACATGGAGGAGAATATAATTCAAAATCTACAAGAACACAAATTTTCGAGGCTACAGTTTGAACAACAGCTGAAGATAAAAGAGATTGGAAGACCAACACCGAAACCGAACTTGATCCAGACAACAAAAGCAGGTGGCTCACGAAGCTTCAAGGAGAACTAAGCTCGGACGGAATGGCTAGCTGGCTCTGATCTGAAATTATTCTGCTGGCCTTGCATTTTGTTTGATGAATCACCTACACCTAACCCATGGATTAGCAGTGGATTTGATGGCTTAAATAACTTGCAAAGAGCCATGGAGAGACATGGCAAGTCCAAGAGCCCATTAATTCAAACTTAAAGTTGAAACTGTTTGGACTTGTGCGGATTGAGGAAGCCCTCAGCCAGGCAGCTAGCATCGCTACCCTGCGCCACAATGAACTTGTGAGAAGAAATCGGGAGATACTACGTAAAATGATTATTTCAGTGGTATATCTTGGGAAGCAAGAGCAGGCCTTCCGTTGGCACAATGAGTCAGCTGATAGCCTTAATAAGGGCAATTACGTTGAATTGGTGGAGTCTTACTGTGAGGTAGATCCTGTGCTGGCTCAACATCTAGAATCAGCCACAGTTTTCAAAGGGACCCCAGGGATCCCAGGGAACACCGGGTGAAGTCGGCTGAAGTATTAATCGCGGCTGTAACTGGGCACCCGGTGTTGTACGACCCTTTTTCAGTTCAGAGATCGAAACGTCAAGGCTCTGGCCTTGGCGGAGGTGTCACGCGTGGTTGGTTGGTCTGGTGAGTGAGTTAATGAAACGTTTGAGATTATTGTAAAATAGGCGCCATACATGCCTGCTAACCGAGATCCTAGCATACTAATCTTCCTTGCTCAGATTGGGACAATATCGTTTTCAAATATCGAAAATACATACGTTGTGCAAAGGAATAATACGTTGTGCAAAGGAATAATGCACGCATAATAATGCAAATTAATAATGCACGGAACAAACGTGTCACTTCAATGCGGTTTAATTGAGGATAGACAGCTGACAAATGACCATTTAGCTTTTATCCAAAGCAACTTACAATAAGTCATTTGACATAAGAAGTGAAACAATATATTGCTGTAAGTGACATATATAATGATAATGACAGCTGTGTTTTCTGTTTTGTGTTCAATAGTTAATGAGTGCATCAAGAAATGGAAGGGTCTCAGGGACACCTACAGGAAGAATAGGAAAAAGGAAAGGAGGAGGAGTGGTGCAGGGGCAGGTGGAGGGAAGCCATGGAAGTATGCCCGCATAATGGCCTTCATAGATCCATTCATAGAAGACCGCCATAGCCAGACCAACATGGCAGGGCCAGTGAGTGAGAGTGAGGAGGACACAAATCAGGCAGCACCAGGGAGAGCAATGGTCGAGGACCAGGAGGCACCGGTAGATAATCAGGCAGCACCAGGGAGAGCACCGGTCGAGGACCAGGACGCACCATGGAGAGCACAGGCCGCTGACCAGCTAGCACCACAGGCCGAGGAGCAGGCAGCAGGAAAGAGCAGGAGAAAGACAGGACGAGGCAGAGACCAGACTCGTGATGCTCTTGATGCAGAGAGGCTCATCACAGCTATAGAGGCTGTTAGCAATCGAGTAGTGAGTCAGAGTCCTCCAGAGGACTCTGACTCACTATTCTTTCGAAGCCTCCAAGAGGATTTCAAAAAGCTGTCTCTTAAGACTAGAGAGGGTCTAAAGTTCGAAATGTACAGGATGGTGTACGAGGCCAAGTGTCGTGAGGTTGACATGTGGGATGAGGGGACCAGGTTGCAGCTCTTATCTCTTGTCTTTTATCCCTCTATTCACGGAGCCTAAGGTGAATAATTGTTAATTAAATAGTCTAGATAGATATATAGCCTAGTCAAGTCTTTATTAATACCAAACGACACAAATCGTCGGGAATCCATTTAGGTGGTTCGGCCCACACAGGACAGTAGCCTACAAGACCACACAGAACAAGTCTGACATAGCGTCCAAGTCTGGACATACACACAATACATCACATTAAAACTAGACACGCGTTGATAGATAGATAGACAGATAGGCCTAGATAGATAGCTATGTTCCATTATTTGCCTTGCGGAGCCAACCAGTCCTGTGCACGTATGCAAATTAGCCATGTGCGCCAATGTCTATTTGTCCTGAGTGCGGATCATGATTTGCAGATGCAGATCAGTGAAACATATTTGAACTAGCCTACTACAGCACGCAGGGTTTTTTGTTCTCGGTTGTAATTAGCCTACATTATAGGAGGGTTTTTTATATTGGGGGGAATCACTGTCCTACTTGTTGTTGAAGCACTTTATCCAACAAGCAAAACTGTCTCGGCAATATGGCCAAAGTGTATGGGAGAGTTCACTCTTTGATATGGCTGTCTGTACTAAAAGCATACAGCTCCTTTAAATGCGTCTGCATAATTGAATTGTACGTCAATGTCATGAGCGACCGCCCCTGGTGTGGACGTACGGTTAGATATGTGAATGAGAAAGGGAATGTGTGCGAACGATTCTTCATGAATAGAAGAATCGATTCTTAGGATATGAGGATGTCAGAGTGCCACACAAATAATCTCTCCTTAAACAAAGAGAAGACTAAGGAGTTGATTATTGACCCAAGGAAGAGGAGTGACCAGCACAGTCCATTACACATCGGCGAGACTCAGGTAGAGGGTGAAAACCTTTAAATTCCTCGGCACCTACATCAGCGAGGACCTCTCCTGGTCTCACAACACCCAGCACATTGCCAAGAAGTCTCAGCAGCGGCTGTATTTCTTAAGAAAGCTGAGGCAATTTGGACTGTCATCCAAACTCCTCAGCAACTTCTACAGGTGTACAGTGGAGAGCCTCCTGAGCAACTCCATCACAGTGTGGTTTGGAAACTGCACTGTACAGGAAAGGAAGGCTGTCCAACGTGTGATTAAAACTGCACAATACATCTGTGGAGCAGCCTTCCCATCACTTCAAGACATTTAAAACACCTGGGTTACAAAGAGGGCACACAACATCACCAAGGACACTTGTGACGGTTCCCTGTATGTTGTGCCTTCCATTTGTTTCTAGGACTGGGGAGCAGAGACCTACTTAATTGGTCATTAGGAGGGATTGGCGTGCACCTGGGCCCGGGTGCCAACGCCCTATAAGAGTCTGCTTCCCCAGTCCTTCCCTCGCTGTTCTTTTCAGCTCCATAGCCATGCACACCTTTCAACACTTATGTTGAAACAACACACACACCTATAATCCACTCATGCATATACACTCCACACTACGGACATACTGACTTCCACATCCCATACTTTTATTATAATGTGAGCACTTGGATTGGTTTGGTTTGATTAAAATACTTATTTTGATTGGGAAACTGTTGTCTCCCGTGTTTTTGTTGTGTAGCCTGGCGCCCCTAGGCCAGGTGCGTAACACACTACACACCCCCAGCACACACTGTTCACCCTGCTACCATCTGGCAGACGCTACAGGAGCATGAAAGCCAGAACAACTAGACTTAAAGGTTGCGTAGGTGATTCGCTTTTTTGGCCATTTTTGCAAAATTACTTGAAATCCTTATCATAACCCGCTTACAGCCACTGAGTTAGAAGTACTGACATGAAAATTAAACTTGTCAATCATCTGTGGAACGGGCAGGGCTCGAAAAACTCCAGCCAATCATTTCCATTGCCACCGAGTTTCATTGGACAGTAAGTACGTCAATCAAACGGTCGTACTGCACTCCCCCTCCCCCCTCCCCCGCGCCCGACCCCTTCGTGCAGTACTCGTGACCCAGAGCTCGTGACCCAGAGCAAGCTCCTGTTTGTTGTTATCCTGCGGTATCTACTGGAACTAGTTAATCCACATTTGGACCTAGCAGTAGAAGACAATTTCCATGGCAGACAAGACGCCACCATTCCCACCACCATTCCCACCACCATTCCCACCACCACCACCACCACCACCACCACCAGCAAAGAGAAGGAAAACTCTTTTTCAGAGAGTAATTGATAATAAAAACGCTGAAAGAGAAAAACTGAAATCAAGAATAATCCTAGGCGCTGCTTTTGAACGTTTGCGGCAACTGAAGGACGAGAAGGGTCTAAAAACCGATGCTTGTGCGGCGGTTGACCTAGTTTCAAAGTTTATACCGTTTATACTCGGTAATACCGGTGTTGAGACGAGTGTATTACTCGGTGTGAAAATGTCCATACCGCGGCAACCCTAGTGAAAACCAGGACTTCCAATACAATTATATGAAACAAACATACATTTTCTAAAAATAGTAATGATTTATGTGACCGTTTAATGTTTATAACATCTGGTGCAACCATAGCCGCGAGAACGTATTCTCAGCAGGGGGTGCTGGGAAAAAAAACCCGGCCTGCACTAGACTCGCAACTCGTCACATTGATAAAAAAAGATATATAGCAGCGCAGCTCAATTACACCAGTGCATGCGCGCACAGTTGAAAATCGATCGTTGTGTTCACTTCCTTCACACCATGGTTCACATCCAGCTGCTCACAGAACAAGTTTAGCGCACCACCGCTACCCTCACACTTTTTCATATAACCTTTTTTCAGCACTAGGACATATGAGCATTAAATAAATGCTGCGTCTCAACATGCCTTGGACAGCAGCGAGGATGACTCGCTTTGCCACGGGCCGAAACAGTTCGGAGCGACCACAGCCAGAGCGAACACAGCGGGGCAGAGGAGTGTCAGGAAGTCTTTGGTGTACACATCAGTACGGCCTATTTGCACTACTGTTTAGTGGCAATGCAGTGTTTTATTCTATGCCTTTTTATTTTCGTATATTATTTCAATTAATACAATTTATTTATTCATGAAATCAAGATCTGGTCTTCAAATCTTTTTTCCAAATATAGGTCGTATTACAATGGGGTTTGTGTTTATATTCGGACCAATACGGTACAGCGGACGCTCACATGACGTTAAGCATTTCCTGGTGCATAATGTGACGCTTCAGAACCTAAAATCCCGTTTCTCCCCGTTGATACGACAACACATAACCGGCGTTTTCAGAAATCTCCACTTTGGCCGGAGTTTTTAGAAATGATCGTTTTCTGTGATAAGACAGGGCCTCGGACAGGGGGTGTTGCAGCACCCCCAAAACCCCTACTTCCCGCGGTACTGGGTGCAATTTACAGCTGAATGTAGTGCCATGTTGTTAAACGAAAACCTACGCTAGCCTGGCTCGCTCTCGTGCATCTCTGTTCGCGCTCGTGCATGATTGCGCGTCCAGGTACTTGGAATGGGTGGAGTCAGAGTCAGCGTTGAAGGAGAGGGGGTAGGACCATTTGAGTTGTGTATTTTCAAAATCTGCTGGCGTTTCGCAAATCGCGTACCCAACCTTTAAAGTAAGCCTATTTCGGTATGGTAACTATGAAGCAAAAGGGAGGGAATTGTATCTAACGCGTGTGAGAGAAATACCGGGAACTACTTCGAGACCCGGGCTTAGGCCCGAGTCTCTCCGCGGGTCTGCCTATCAACTCTCTGGTCTCAATCTGAACTCCGCGCTGTGATATGGTCAAGTGGGCGTGGCCGGTGTGACGTAATGGCGCCGCCCTCCTCACCTGTCTAAAGGTGCTGCCATCTGTGGCTGGAGTGGTTATTGCAGCTTATGTGTTTGATCCTGCTTCCTAGTGGCTATGTGAGGGTAAAGCAGCTTGTGTGTTCGATCTTGCTTCCTAGTGGCTATGTGGGGGCAGCCTATTTGCTTAAAATACGTAACAATGGGAACATTAAGAAAGTACAATCCGGAGGAGAACTTAATATAATCTACACTATTGTATGCATTTAGTTTACTCTGTCTTGGTTGTTCAGGGATCGCTGTCTAATTAAATGTTAGTTTAATGTTTTGATTTTCTAACTAAATAAACGAGTCACGCATTTGTGTGCCCAACGTGCGGAATTATCTCTATCCATTTAATGCAATTTCCACAATATTATATTTATATGATTGGAAGATACGTGTCGTTGACCCTGTACGCTGCCATGCATTACATTTAAGCAGCACGCACCATGAATTAACTTAACTTTATGAAGTTGAACTTTGTCTGCACTCTGCACGTTTGATTAAACGTTTAGAAGCATTGCACTCTGCTGATACTGTTAAGTGTCTAGTTTATTTTAGTTATTATCCTCTCTAACGGCGCCTCCAAACGACGCGTCACGCGAGTATGTTTTTTTTAAAGTTGTGTAGGCCTACGCTTTAGAAAAGACATGCATGTGCGGGTGCACTGCGCGCGTTCATGAATGCGTGTTCATGTTTGCCTCCCTGGTGAGCTCGGCCAGGAACCGCTACTGGACATTCATACAGTGTATAGCAATCCACTAGAGTTACTTTTCATATATTTCAGAGCTTTCATTAGACTTAGGTGGATCAATGTGTCCAGATGGGGATGCGACACAGTCCCACACCCTCGTCAGACTGACAGTACTTCTTGTGGGCCCTTTGTATTGAAAGTAAGTGTTAGGGGATGGGACAACTATGATTTAAATAACATTAACACATTGTCTGTCAGTGACAATGTCCAAAGCAAGTGTCATTCTTAATGGTAACATGACAGTAATTTGTCACATTTAGATCAAAATATTCATTCGTCTTAACTTGTGCTTTTTTCCAGTTTGCTGAATGTATCCTTAAAGATGAAACATGCAAATTTGATACATCAAGAAAAGGTGTAGAGGAAATGCGAAGGGCAATCGCAACTGCTCTCCTTGAGAATACTGGTAACTATTTATGTAGTTATAATTCTCCTTTTAGGGCTGTTTTGCAAAGACAATGTAAATCCTTGATATATACACCTAAATAGTAAATAAGAAGCACTACCTCAAATAGAATGAGGTTAAACCCTGGTGTCCTTTTAAAATAGAAGAACCATACGAGCATTGCTACGGTAAACAGTGTATCAGGTATGTACGGCTGTTACACTCTGATATAAGTCTTTTTTCTTCTGGCAAAAGAAGGGCCAGCTACCCTCCACTGACCATGCCATGATGTGATTGGGCAGGTGTTTTCTTTGAACTTGCGCCACTGCTGTCTTGAGGATGCAGGGAGAAGGTGTCCATGTACTGTAGATCTTCAGTCTCTTCGTTACAACGGTCAAGGTTCACAGACTTAAACCCGCACATTTGTACACTTTTTTCTGTAACCACGTTGTTGGATTGATTACGGGTCATAATTCTTGGTTGGTCGGGGTAGCCAACTGTAAACACATTATTTTCATGTTGGATCGATTATTTTCATTGTCAAACCGTCCTATTAGTTTGGATTACTTTAAATTGCCTAAATTGTCTGTCAATTTTATTAAAAAAGTTTCACCTCCCCATTCAGCTCCACTCATTGAAATTAATGTTTTAAACTTTGTAGCCTACATATCGCCCTGAAAATCTATTTAGTCAGAAACACAAGACTGAAAAAAGGGAAAAACCGGCAAATGATAAAGTATTCAAATTGATACTGAGGTGATGGACAGAGAGATGATTGAAGAGACCATTAGCCTACTACACTTTAAGCATCACGGACAGAGTCAGCGCGGCTCGGATTAGTGTTAAATGATTGTCATTTGAAGATATTGTCCACTTTTCAAGATTGGAAATATCCTACATGCACGAAATGATGTCCAACATGTGTTCCTCTGTTGTTATTTAAAAGCAACTAACGTGCCGGTTTCTCATGGAAACTGAGCCCAGCCTTCTGTCCGCTTCTGTCCAAAATATTGGACATTCTTCAGCAATTTTGAAAGAATATTCATACAAATCATTGAATAAAAGTTGTCACTATACTAAAACTCATCTTTCCGAATCCCCCTCGCCCCCCACCAACCAAAACATTATTGCGGCACCATTACTTTATTCAACATAGGGTGGTACCAGTATAAATACAATTCGGTATTATTTGCTATATTGTGCGGGGTACGTTGTGGACAGTCTCCACGTCCCACGTGTTAAAGGGCCGGATTGAAGGAACACGTGGGGCGCATGGAGCCTGGTCACGGTGTACCTTGCCATCTTATTTTTTAGACTGTGAAATTAATGTTTTAAACTTTGTAGCCTATATCGCCCTGAAAATCCATTTAGTCAGAAACACAAGACTGGAAAAGCGGAAAAACCGGCAAATGATAAAGCATTCAAATTGATACTGAGATGATGGACAGAGATGGTTGACGAGACCATTAGCCTACCACACTTTAAGCACCACGGACAGAGTCAGCGCGGCTCGGATTAGAGTTAAATGATTGTCATTTGAAGATATTGTCCACTTTTTAAGATTGGAAATAGCCTACATGTACGAAATGATTTCCAACATGTGTTCCTCTGTTGTTATTTAAAAGCAAGCAAAGTGGCATCCTGCCAGAGGCATCCTGAAGGACACCACCCACCCCGGCTACCATCTCTTCAACCTGTTGCCCTCTGGCAGGCGCTTCAGGTCCATATGTCAGAACAAATACTCAGGAACAGCTTCTTTCCCAAAGCCGTCACCATACTGAACTCAGATCTGCACTGATGTTTGTTGTCTGTTTGTGGTCTTTACTGTGCAGAATAGAAACTTTCTATTATATTCTGTTCTATTCTCATAGAAACTGAGCCCAGCCTTCTGTCCGCGCGTTCCATATCCCATGAGGCAGCTCTGATGATCTGGCTTTTGAAAAATATTGGACATTCTTCTGCAATTTTGAAAGAATAGTAATACAAATCATTTGATAAAAGTTGTCACTATACTAAAAGGCGTCTCATCTTTCCGAGTCCGCCCCGCCCCCCACCTCCAAAAAAATAATTGCGGCACCATTACTTTATTCAACATTCGGGTGGTACCAGTATAAATACAATTCGTTAATCTTTGGTATATTGTGCGGGGTACGTTGTGGACAGTCCCCACGTCCCACGTGTTAAAGGGCCGGTTTGAAGGAACACGTGGGGCGCATGGAGACTGGTCACGGTGTACCCTGCCGTCTTATTTTTCACACTGTTAGACTGTGAAATGAATGTTTCAAACTTTGTAGCCTACATATCGCCCTGAAAATCAGTTTAGTCAGAAACACAAGACTGGAAAAATGGAAAAACCGGCAAATGATAAAGCATTCAAATTGATACAGAGATGGTTGACGAGACCATTAGCCATACCACACTTTAAGCACCACGGACAGAGTCAGCGCGGCTCGGATTAGAGTTAAATGATTGTCATTTGAAGATATTGTCCACTTTTTAAGATTGGAAATAGCCTATGTACGAAATGATGTCCAACATGTGTTCCTCTGTTGTTATTTAAAAGCAACCAACGTGCCGGTTTCTCATGGAAACTGAGCCCAGCCTTCTGTCCGCGCGTTCCATATCCCATGAGGCAGCTCTGATGATCTGGCTTTTGAAAAATATTGGACATTCTTCAGCAATTTTGAAGAATATTCATACAAATCATTGAATAAAAGTTGTCACTATACTAAAACTCATCTTTCCGAATCCCCCCCGCCCCCCCCCCAACCAAAACATTATTGCAGCACCATTACTTTATTCAACATATGGTGGTACCAGTATAAATACAATTGGGTATTATTTGTTATGGGAAACCGGGGATGGAAGTAACACGGGGAGAGTTGTAACACAACCAGTTCGACCAATCAGGGATCATAAATGAGGCATGTGACACTGCCAGTCTCTTCAGAACTCCTCTTTGATCACACATGACAATTTTCCAGTCTATGGAGCTATTTTTCGTGGATCTACGGGGAAAAAACTAAATTTGATTTAAGATTTTTTTTTTTTTTTTTTTTACTTTTTCTTCTAGTACTTTTACCGTTGTAGATAAAGTTGTATCAGGTTATATCAGGTCAAACTATAGATTCTGTAGTCAAGAATGGTGTATCTATCTCTTGCTAATGTCAAAGCACCATGCTAATATAGCTAGCTAAACATGCATGACAGTGGTGGGGGAGGTTGTAACACTTTTCTTTCAAGGTGTTACAACCATACCCTTACATACAAAGTAGATATTTCTTGTGATTTTAATAATCCTACAGAATGCCTAGAACATGGGGGAGAAAAACTAATCGTGGCGTGGAAGCAAAGTTACTTGAGAGAGCAACAGAGGAGGTCAGAAATGGATCATCAGTCAGGGCAGTGGCAAAAAAACATGGCATCTGCCATGTTACCCTAAATAGATATTGGCAGAAGCTGAATCAACTAAAAGCCCAGGGATCGCAGGAGCTTCCCCGAGTAGGGTACGTGAGTCCAAACCTGGTCTTCGGCAGAGAGCAGGAGGACTTATTGGCCGACTATATATGCCAGGCCGCTGACATTTACTATGGGCTAACTCCACGTGAGGTAAGCATGATAGTTGAGAATAGGGTAGGATAGGCAAGAGTCAAGACCTCTTAATTTGTATTGGACCTTTCATGCAAACTCAATTAAATGTTTAATAAATACCAACATATGAATTAAGACAATCAACAAAAATGTGTTTCCTAACTATGCTTTTGCATAGGTCAGAAGGTTTGCCTTTCAGCTTGCAATACATTTCCAAATTTAGCATCCGATAACCTGGGATAACAAGAAGATGGCTGGGCCTGACTTGTTCAGCACCTTTCTAAAGCGGAACCCCAGGCTCTCAATAAGAAGTCCACAGGCAACAAGCCTTTCAAGAGCCACGCCATTCAACAGGGCGAATGTCATGCTCTTTTTCAGTAACCTGGCCGAGGCAATAACAAATAACAACTTTGACGGTGCCGACATCTGGAACATGGATGAGACAGGCGTCACAACAGTGCAAGCACCATCCAGAGTGGTAGCGCGCCGGGGCCTCAAACAGGTGGGAGCCATGACGTCGGGAGAGAGAGGGACATTAGTGTCAGTTGCGTACGCTGTGCAAGCTCTCGGGAATTCAATTCCACCACTCTTCGTGTTCCCACGACAGAACTATAAGCAACACTTTGTGCAGTCCGGGCCATTGGGTAGTGCTGGCAGTGCCAACAAATCAGGCTGGATGCAGGAAGATGATTTCTTATACTTTCTTGGTCACTTTGCAAAACACACAAAGGTTAGTCCAGAAAGAAAAGTGTTGCTCCTGCTGGACAATCACTCGTCTCACATCTCTGCGAGCCGTGGATTTCTGCAAAGGTCAGGGCATCGTTCTGCTTACCTTTCCTCCACATTGCAGCCAGAAACTCTAGCCACTTGACAGAAGTGTGTTTGGTCCATTTAAAAGGAACGTGAACAAGGCAAGTGATGACTGGATGCGGATGAATCCGGGTAAACCAAGGTCAATATATGACATTCCATTGATTGTGATTGCCCTACCCACGGCAGCATCACAAAGGAACATTCAAGCAGGGTTCAGGTGCGCAGGCATATGGCCTTACAATCCTGACATTTTTCAGGACAGTGACTTTGCGCCCTCCCAAGTCACAGATCGTCCTGACCCATCTGATCTCCTGCTGCCAGGCACCTTAGCCACTCCACTGACAGGTTGGCTTGATTGAATGAATGTTTTGATTGTTGTTGCTCTTGTATTGTCTTATATATATTGTTGTTTATTGTATTTAAATGTATTTCTGATTGAAAAATGTCAAACTGATTGTCAATTTTGGATAACAATAGCTCTTTATTCTGATTCTGATTTCAGCCACTCACCTGCCACCCGGCTCCTTACCAGCTCACCTGCCACTGGGCTCTGCTCGAACTCACCTGCAGCCCTCTGCTCCAGCTCACCTGCAGCCCGGCTCCTCAGCCACTCCACTGACAGGTTAGATTAATTGAAAGAATTGTTGCTGCTGCTATGTATTGTATTGACTTATATATTGCTGTTTATTGTATTTAAATGTATTTTTGATTGAGAACTGTCAAAATGATTGTCAATTTTGGATACTGTCAATTTTGGATAAATATAGCTCTTTTTTTCTGATTCTGATTTCAGCCACTCACCTGCAGCCCGGCTCCTTACCAGCTCACCTGCAGCCCTCTGCTCCAGCTCACCTGCAGCCCGGCTCCTTACCAGCTCACCTGCAGCCCTCTGCTCCAGCTCACCTGCAGCCCGGCTCCTTACCAGCTCACCTGCAGCCCTCTGCTCCAGCTCACCTGCAGCCCGGCTCCTCAGGCACTCCACTGACAGGTTAGATTAATTTAATGAATTATTGCTGCTGCGATGTATTGTATTGACTTATATTATGCTGTTTATTGTATTTGACTTATATTATGCTGTTTATTGTATTTAAATGTATTAAATATTATTATAATCTATTTGATTTCAGCCACTCGCCTGCCGCCCGGCTCCTTACCAACTCACCTGCAGCACTCTGCTCCAACTCACCTGCAGCCCTCTGCTCCAACTCACCTGCAGCCCTCTGCTCCAACTCACCTGCAGCCCTCTGCTCCAGCTCACCTGCAGCCCTCTGCTCCAGCTCACCTGCAGCCCGGCTCCTCAGCCACTCCACTGACAGGTTAGATTAATTGAATGAATTATTGCTGCTGCTATGTATTGTATTGACTTATATATTGCTGTTTATTGTATTTAAATGTAGTTTTGATTGAGAACTGTCAAAATGATTGTCAATTTTGGATAAATATAGCTCTTTTTTTCTGATTGCGATTTCAGCCACTCACCTGCAGCCCGGCGTCTTACCAGCTCACCTGCAGCCCGGCTCCTTACCAGCTCACATGCAGCCCTCTGCTCTCGCTCACCTGCAGCCCTCTGCTCCAACTCACCTGCAGCCCGGCTCCTTACCAGCTCACCTGCAGCCCTCTGCTCCAGCTCACCTGCAGCCCTCTGCTCCAACTCACCTGCAGCCCGGCTCCTTACCAGCTCACCTGCAGCCCTCTGCTCCAGCTCACCTTTCGTCTGGCTCTGCTCCTCCTCTAGAGATGCCGAGCACCTCTGAGTCCATCCTTGGTCAGTTCAATCCATCAAGCTTTCGGCCATTTCCAAAAGCAGGCCCAAGAAAGGAAACAGGCAAAGGCAGAAGTAAGAGGCGCTCCGCAATACTAACTAATACACCAGTCAAGCTGGCATTGGAAGAGGAGGATCGGCTTAAAGGGAAAAATGTCAGAAAGAAACTCTTGGGGGCTGATAAAGGAAAGCAGAGGAAGGCAAAGAAAGCACCCAAGAAAACGGTGAAAGCCAATAACTCCTCGTCAGAGGAGGAAGAAGATTTTTGTGTGGTGTGCATGGAAACTTTCCGTAATTCTAAACCCAAAGAGGTGTGGGTTAAGTGCGTCCTATGCAGCTTTTGGGCCCACCAGGCATGCACTCCAGGTCTGGCCATTTGTCACCATTGTGACTCGGATTAAGGATTTGTTTAGTGTAACCAAAGTTAGCCATGTTTGCTAAAAAAAAAATTGTTCTGTGGAATGGGGGTAGTAGACATGTCCATGTTTATGCATTTCATGTTCATGTGTGTGACTGTTCAGCTCTGATTCTCTCCCCGAGAGACACAATTACACACACAAAGTATACACTTTATGCTTTTTATATTTTGTTTATAACATTAATAGGATTGTCTTTCTCTATGTGAAGAATGGATTGTATGTAATACAAAAATCAAATCAAACACAGACACACACAGACGCGCACACACACACACACACACACACACACATACTGTTTGGTGAATCTATTTTCAAACCTACCCCCTTAATGCTAATCAATAAATCGATATATCAAATGGAGTCTCATTGTTTTTTTGCATTTTGTCTACCTGTTACAATCTACCCCAGTAGTTGTTACAACCTACCCCGGTAGTGGGATGGTTGTAACAAATGTACACATTGTATTTGTCCTAATCTCACAAATTCTGTGATATAGTTAAGGAAATTTAAATGGTTGCCACTTGTAGTAGACACATATGGGTACTTTGCCTAAAAAATCCAGAACTGTAGCTTTAAAAGAAATGGTAGTTTAAGTGCTCTGAAAAAAAGTGTTACAATCATATCCGGTCTCCCCTACTTACTTCAGTGCTACGAAATAAATGTCCGTACATGGCAACCATGTATCGACGGCGAGCTGACTCCCTCCTTCGTCTCCGTGCTGCTGCGGCTCTCCTACGGCTGGTCAGGTACATTTTACGAACGCGATGATAAAAAAACAATAAAATAACGAAAATCTATCAAAATGATTGGAAAATATATAAAATCTAAATCAAAAATGGAAATATAAAAGGCTGTGTCTAATCTAACTAAATCTATCTATCGGTCTATTTATCTGTAGGCTATATATTCTGTATTAACTGGCAATCTAGCATTAGGACAAAGAAGAGGAAACGCGGGAAAATCTGTCAATAGACAATTAATCATAATTAATAAATGTTTTTTTTAATAATAGTTTAATAATTGTTTTTAACATATCACCGCAAATCCTTACGTTGAAGATGTACTGTGACGTTAAATGTGACGTTTATATATTTATTTATAATATTTATTAACGGCGCCCGGCCGGTAGGTTATTGACACGTCATTTGATTCACGTTATCTGAGGTGGTTAAGTAAGAACGGTCTTCCGAACGTCGATTACTCAAATGGATTACTCAATCATTATTTAAGGATTCGAGTAGTAAGCCAAGTATTGAGTAGGTAGTAAGTAGTAATTAGTAAGTCATTTCGAACAGACCCATAGACCCTATGAAGCAGGACCAAACATATAAGCCGTAAATACTATACATAGCCACAAGGGGAGCAAGACCTTATTGAAGGCTGCTCCACCACAGAAGGCATCACCTTTAGTTAGGTGAGGAAGCCGAAGCCATTACGTCACCCCGGCTACGCCCACTACATAGGACACGCCCACTTGACGTGCTCTAGCGGGAGATTCGAAGGAAACAGCCCCAGAGATTTTCACCCACACCCGCGGAGAGTCATGGGCCTTTGCCCGTGGCTCGAAGTAGCTAAAGTTATATCTCTCACACGTGTTTAACACGCTTCCTCTCCTTTTGCTCCATAGTCATAGTTACCATACCGAAACATGCATACTTTACCAAATAAAGTAACTGTTAAGAGCTATCCCGGATTTGAACCCTTTCCTTGAAGAACTCTGCAAAACGCACATCCGCAATGAAAATGATCTCCGTCCACACTATCGTTTTCAGTTTTGCATCCGAGTTCCACACTGAAATTATTTTGATAAACAGTTGTTTTCATGGTTACGTTACTCCACCACGCCTCTCTGTTTAGATTACAGGCGCGCGATCAGATGATATTTACAGTTTATCAGCTGGTTAATCATTTTCGACCCGGTCTTGTCCAGAAACGCCACTCCAAGTAGGCTACGGTTTGAACTGTCGTCTTTCGTTGTTTTACCATCACATGAACATTAAGTACAGCGCTCGCCTCCGGCGTTGGAGCAACGAATAGGTTTGACTCAATATGTCGAGATGTTTTTGGAGATAAACTAGTGCAATGTACAGAGAGATCCTCATTTGCATTTCACCTGCCATTCTTTTGATGAGCTACTCGGTCTATTGCGCAAGCTTGTGGCAGTGTCATGGCAATCGAACGTCATCGTTTCTGAAAGCCTTCGTCTGTCCACACTACAACGCAAACCCAGCGTTTTCACATTTATCCACCTCAGCGATTGTTTTCAAAAAGCATTGTTTTCAGCGTCGGAATTCTCTGTTTTAATTTGGACGGAAGAACTAAACGGATGAATATTGATGCATTTGTAGATTTACCCGGGTTAGTGTGGACGGGGCTTCAGTTTGCCGTGTCCTTTTTGAAAAAGTCTGCCAAGTCAGGATCGCTTTAATTCACTTTATTTAGCAAAGGTTTGGACTAGCATACTATGAAGCAAAAGGAGGGGAATTTTACAAACACGCATGGAGATACAGTAGGGCATTCAAAAGGATGCTTTACCTGGAGCGTTCTAGCCCTCTGGGCTATGGGTTGTAACTTTAATACTGGGCAGGCGTGGACTTAGTTATGTGCTCTGATTGGCTAAGCATGGTGCTGAACTCCCGCCTCTCTGGATGTTGTATGTGTCTCTATGCTGCTCCCTTGTGGCTATGTGTTGGCATTACAACTTGCTTTGTGGTATGGTGCTGACCCCTAGTGGCTATGTGTTGGCATTGCAATTTGTTATGTGGCCCTGAACTTCTGAGTTCGCCGAACACCTGGGCCGCTCGTATCTGTAGAATCTGTGTGTGTGTGTGTGTGTGTGTGTGTGTGTGTGTGTGTGTGTGTGTGTGTGTGTGTGTGTGTGTGTGTGTGTGTGTGTGTGTGTGTGTGTGTGTGTGTGTGTGTGTGTGTGTGTTTGATTTGATTTTTGTATTACATACAATCCATTCTTCACATAGAGAAAGACAATCCTATTAATCCGTATTCGAGCGCCGCAGACGTTCTGATCGTTGATGACGTACCGTTGTCGTATGTTATGCTATGCTACGTTCGACGCATGATACTAGCGCGTATGTAGCTGTGTTAAAGGTACTGATCGGGACCAATGAGGTATAGACTACATCGTGCTTCACCCTTTAACACAATAGCGATAGACTTAAAAGGCGAAGCCTATACGACATAGAACGTTACACCTTTAAATAACTGAAGAAAAGCTGTTTATTGGGAGAACAACGTCCGCCGGCTCCCGTTTATATGTGCGGACTGCGGACGTGATTGAGGCCTATGCTGTTGGTGGGCGGGTATTAAAAATATTTTAGTGCTACGGCTCGCGCCCAGGGAAAACCCAATAGCAATAGCCTTAAAAGGCGAAGCCTATAGTATACGACATAGAACAGCGTTTGCACAGTACACAGGAAGTCTAAACAATTTGATATTTGATATTGACAATATCAGTTGAAATGTTGGCAAGTAGATTTGGTAAGTGGCACCAACTCCTGTGCTATTAACACTTTTTAAGAACTCCAATACACCTCTCCACCGCATTGCTGGTTTTTATGTGCGCTAGTTGTGGATTTAATGATTCGTTTCCGTGACCCAGTTCGCGTGATTCAGTTCGCCACGAGGAGTCGTTCGCGAATCGTTCGTTCAGTCGAGATTCCGGTAGCACTAACTCCACTGAGTCTGACCAGAGAATGTCTAATATGAGGAGAACTGGCACTCGCGGGTTAGTTCCGGTTTTCTGGACTGGTTGCAGTAATAATCTTTGACCACGCGGGGCGCTCGTAGGCGAGTCCAGAATGAATGGGAGCCAACGGGGTTTTATCTTCAGAATCCACTTTTCTCACGATGTAAATTTTTGTCAAGTAATTTTAAAGTTGCTATCAAAGGGTGGGGCTAAGATAATAAACTCAGCTGAATATTGCATTTTTTAAGGTAACGTATCTGTTCTAAAAAGGCGTTAAAAACATGCGATGACGTCACACACTGTAATACTGTCAGAGGTACTGCTTTACGGTAGTTTCTAAAGCACTTCCCTTGTCCCGCAACGATAACACCAGCTGTTGGAGGTAAGGCTTTTGTTTTGCGCTAGTTAGAGTTTTAGTGAGCTAATGTAAAAAAAAGAAATGCGCAAATGTTTTACATATGTATGTTACTTACAGAGTGTTTTTTTGTAATCCTCACTAGTGCCGATGATAAAGCTTTTTTTTTTAGTAACGATTATGAGCAATTTCTTTCTCCTAAAATAGAAACCTGGATTAGAATCATAATTTTAAGACTGCATCAATTTAGTTTACATCAGTAAACAATCTGCTAGAGAGCAGTGTTCTGTTGTTCTCCTCATGCCTCTTCCTTTCTTGATCTCTACAGTCGGACCTTGATGCTGTGACAACGGACAAGTCTTCTTCCTCTGTCCTTTTCCCCTGCCTCTGTTCAGTATGTTCAGTGTTGTTAAATCATTTCTCTTTTTTTTATTAGTTACTGTTCTTATTGTGTTCTTGTTAGTGTGATGTTTGAATAAACTTGCCTGTTGCAATGTTGGTATAATGTTTGTATAATTACTGTTATACAACTGTTACTGTTTCAATGTGACCCAGGCCATATTTCTCATTTAACAAACATGTGTAGCTTATAATGTGTTGCATGGCAGAGCAATTACGGTATATTCAATGGCTTAAAACAAAGCCATCTGTAAAGATCAGTGAATGCATAGAAATCAATGACAAGTGGTGTAGATGGTTTTCCCTCTGTGCAAGGTCATTAGCCCAAGTCCTACAAAAAAATAACGACTGTAATAGCAGATGTTGAAGTTGTTAAATCGTTAACTAACCATTTGTATGGAACAATCGGTTAAGGTAAGTTAAGTGCTTGAGTCTCGACACTTTAGAGAATGTCTAGCGCGCAACTTGAATAAGCCATGTGCGATATTACCCGGGCTCCAGCGCAACTTTCCTTACCAGGTGAAGCCTCAGGTAGCCTAGCCTAGGACCATTCATACAGGAGCAAGCAAGAACGTTACCTTTTTCTGTCCTTGGTAAACGAAAAGACGGACAATCCGTTTCCACTGTAAGTGCAGTTTATCATTGCACATTTACGAGGCATTCCTTTTTTAAACTATCTTTATTTTCGAAAACTAGACAATGACAGATTAAATAATATTGAGCGGGATATTGACTGTATTATTTAAGGTGGTCATACCGTACCTACCATGTAGACTATATAACACATTGAACATTGAACACAAGAAATGGAAGAAATTCCATTTCTGCCCATGTACTTTCACCATACATACTATCTAAAAAATAAAAGGACCTGCAGGAAAATATAAATACAGTACTCAAAAATTGAGTTAACACGTTTCTGATTGCTCTTCAGCTTCAGATGCCGTCTGGTCGTAATCAGTCCATCCCTGACCAATCAGCATTCATTAGCAGAATGCTAGCGTGTATGGCCAACAACGGCCCAAACTGTAAGAAATCGAAGTACTCAATCATTTGACTTTTGAACCATAATCTATATTGAACTTGCGGAATCTACAATAAAATTTGCGATATTTCAACGACAAGCAGGTGAAAGAGGCATAATTAGCCGTTCAGCCCCATAGACTCCCATTCAATCTGGACTCGCCCGCGATCACCCCCAGTGGATGTCTCATGGAACTACAACCAAAATCGGTACAATGGGGCGTATAGGGAGTGCCCAGGCTCTTCGTAGACGGGCTCTGGTCTGACTGACTCAGCTGAGAACCGTGCAAAGGGGTCCATTCCATGATGCGATTTGCCGCTACCGGAAACCAGGCTGAACGAACATACGATTCGTGAACGACTCCTCCCAGTTCAGAAATTTGACTGAACGTGAAGGAGTCGTTCGCGATTCAGCCTAGTTTCCGGTAACTGAATCGCATCATGGAATGCACGCCATTGCACGGTTCTCAGCTGAGTCAGTCAGACTCAGTGGAGTTAGTGCTCGAATGGTGAACGAGACGACCGAAATGAGTCCTAAAGACTTGTTCTTTCGAACCGGTTCGCGAACGAACGTGCCAACACTAATGTGCGCTGAGTAGTAGCGCTCTTCGTTTAATTGGCTGGGTTGAGATACGGAGTCATCAGCCACGGCCTGTGGATAGCCCGAGTCCCCCAGGAGACTCCCTGGATAAGTGCCTGCCTAGAATTCCCCCCAAAGCTTGGATTGCCTTAGTTGTAACTGTCGTGTTTAGACCCAGGCCACTTGATAACGCAGTTTGTTATTTTCAGGTATGCGTCACACACTATCTGGGCATTGATGGAGTGGTAGCCTTTTCTATTGACAAATACATGTTCATGCTCCGTGGGGGTTTTAATCCTTATGTGAGTCCCATCCACACATAGGGTTGCCACCTTGGATTTGGGAAAAAAAGGGACACTCGATCAAATGTTTGGGGCGGAGGGCTCGGCCATTATTACCAGTTCAGACTGACCAATGAACATACAATTCGGACAAAGGAGACGGAAACAAAGTCATGTTAATAAATGTATTCGTTCAGGGGTCACCAGGGTGGATGTACACCAGCAGATTAATTATTTTTTTCCCGGGACAGCTGGTGAGAAAAGAGAACAATTCTGGGAAAAATGGGACGGGTGGCAACACTATCCACACAGCCCAGGGCGACAGGGAAGCCAGCGATGTTAAAATACTTTTGACGTGCGATGTTTTGTTGGTCAGGTTGTGATGGGAAACCAACGAAGGTGTTTATTCGTCTGCAATGCAGATGCATAAACACTGTCATTATGCAGACTCTGCATAATGACAGTGCCACAGAGCGGACTGTCCTACAATCAGTGGACTTGTGTACCTGAATCGAGTCCCTAACAAGACTTTGAAATTAACCCGTAGCAAAGTATCGGAGCACTAGACATACTTGTAAGGATGGAGAAAGGGCCCCGTTGCTCTCCATGTCATGTCTTACGTCATTAGCTAGTAGGTCTGTTATTCGCATTATTTCTGTGCGACGAAATCTAAAACGCATGTACGAATCAACGTCGTCATACATGTCTAGTGGATTTAACCTATCGCGAAGAACACGTTGTCTCCGTTGTTACGTATTTTAAGCACATAAGCTGCCCCCACATAGCCACTAGGAAGCAGGATCGAACACAAAAGCTTCATTACCCTCACATAGCCACTAGGAAGCAAGATCGAACACATAATCTGCAATAACTACTCTAGCCACAGATGGCAGAACGCCCACTTCACATAGGCCACGCCCACTTGATAGAAACCAGCGCAGAGTTCAGATTTAGGCCAGAACGAATAGGTAGCCCCGCCGAGAGGACTGAGTTGTTGTCCGTTGCCAGGCAGGTTTCAAAAAACATTCAGCTCAAGTTACCAAAGACGAAATAACATAATACAGATTTCGGATCGCTAGATAACACTTGTTTTTACTTTATATTTGTATTGTATTGAATTGTTTAATCGAATTTAGCTAGTAAACTGAGTGTTTAAAGCAGGTTTCAAAAACCATTCGCGCTCATGTTGCCAAAGACCAAATAACATAATACAGATAACGGATCGCTAGATAACACTTTTTTTTACTTTATATTTGAATTGTTTAATCGAATTTAGCTAGTAAACTGAGTGTTTAAAGTGTATCATAGTCTAGCTAGCTGGTGTTAATTCAATTTCCGCAATTTAATTTAGATAATAGATAGATAGATGGGTAGATAGGTGAGCAGGCATTTAGTAACTTTTGTTTTTTTCACGTTACCCCATAACATTTAGCTATTACTGTTAAGAGAAAGAGATAAATACATTGATAATGGAAATAAATACGTTTATAATATATGTATAGAAAAGTAGATAACTTAAAATAATATCCTTGATATAGTGGGTTTTTGGGCTAAACCTTACCATTAATTTGAGTAAGGTAAAGTTGAAAATGAATACAAAACAAGCACAGGCCACATATGAATAACATTTAATTATTTGCCTCAGATATACAACTATCATTGTCAACAATCTTATATGTAATGATCATGCTTCAATATAAAATGAAAAAGGTGATAATGCAGTTTCTTGATGCATGTCATTTATAAGCGCTGAGTGACGGGTCTAGCTTGTTCCAGGTTCAGGTTGATGCACCACACTTCCAGAAGATGCTGATTCTTGACGTCCCTGGTGTTCTTTGGCCTCTGCATGGTAAACTCTTCCTGTCACAATGTATTTGAGATAAGGATAGACAAAGAAGGAAACAAATCCACAATGAAAAACAGAAATGGTATGGAAAAATGGTCTACTAGTAGTAAGCCTTCTCACCGACGTCAAGGTACAGACCTTTAGAGAGGTTTTTTTTTTTTTAAGGCTGACTCAACTCAACTCAAATCTATTTATAGAACACATTTAAAAACAACTGTTGACCAAAGTGCTGTACAACCAAAAATAATAAAAGCATTAAACATATTTTATTTATTCCAGAAATTAATCATTTATCAGGCTATATTATACTGTTTAGAAGATGCATTAAATATATACAATATCCATAACATACGAACAGCAATATTGACAACTATTAAGGAAAATCTGAATATTAACAAGAACCAAATAAGTCTCCAGCAAAGGGACTCATACCTACCAGTCCTACGAAGGGAAAAAAAACTGAGCAGAATAGTTAGAATATGATTTGACAATTTGGACAAATGTATTCATAAATATTCTGTACATGGGAAAGACAGGACTGGTGAAAGGGCCTATCACACCTTCTGCATGGGACCAGAGGTGCTTTTCCTTGCCCGATGGTCCGTCTGCAGAGTCTGCACATCCACATCAATGGCGAATGGCTCGGCAGTGGGGGACCTCATGGCTCTAGGGAACAGTTGCACTTCTCCAGCCTGAAAACAGGAAAGGAGATGACTGCGCATTTGTCCTTGATGGTATTGGACTGTGGTGGGACCCTCACCACTGCAGAGAGCAAAACAGCTGGCAATAGCAAACAGTCCACAATCTGAGCCACCTGCCTGTTGCTGTATGTCAGGCCACTGCAGTCGGACACTCTTCCCTGGAAAAGCAAGCAGACTTGTGACCTGTTCAATAAAGACCTCTGTCCTGGTGTGTCCTAGGGAGTCAAAAATGTTTACCGAACCACCCGGGCAGCCAATGTCACTTACCGTAACCCAGTGATATGCAGAAACATTAAGTATCTACAAACCCTTGTGCTGGCTTGGTAAAAGTGGACAGCAAGGCTAGGGAGGTGGTGGCGTAGAGCCCGTTGATATTAGGATACTGAACCTTAAGCAGGGCCTGAGCATGGTCCATAGCATGGTCGTCCAACCAAGTACTTGGGTTGCTGATGATGCGTTATTTCTTGAAGAAAGTGGTCCAATCCTTGGTTGCTTTTAACTCACTTTATTTGTTAAAGTAGGCATGTTTCGGTTTGGTAACTATGAAGCTTAAGGGAGGGAATTGTATCTAACGCGTGGAGAATAATATCGTGAGCTTCAAGCCCCTTGCGTTAGCCCGGTTCTCTCCGCGGTTACCTATTGATCTCTCCCCTCCAGTCTCTGTCGAGATTGATAGGGTCAAGTGGGCGTGGCCGGGGTGACGTAATGGCTCCGCCATCCTCACCTGTCTAAAGGTGGTGCCATCTGTGGCTGGAGTAGTTATTGCAGCTTAAGTGTTCGATCCTGCTTCCTAGTGGCTATGTGAGGGTAATGCAGCTTGTGTGTTCGATCCTGCTTCCTTTTGGCTGTGTGGGGGCAGCTTATGTGCTTAAAATACGTAACACTGAGCATGGCCCTGAAGTCCTCCACCCTTTTGCTCAGTGAAGCTGGATAAGCCGGGCATGGCTGGACACTAGCGATGACAACAACAGAGTCCTGAAACAAACAAAACAAACATCTCACTAATTTAGCAACATTGTGAGCATGTAATAGAGCAACCAAAGTAATTATTGAGTGAAATTAAGACTGACTGAAATATTTACCTCTAGTGGGTCCTCCTCCAACTCTGAATCTGTTGGCTCAGATAGATTGGACACAGTCTCCTTGGTGGGCCAGGCAGCCTTGGATCCTAAAGGGGAAAGAAGCACCTTATCAAAAAGCTTCATAATCCTTCTCCGCACAGGCTTCAATGAAGCATAGGGTGTCCTGGTCTTCAATGGCTTTCCATCCAAGTTATTTATTTATATATATATATATATATATATATATAAACATTAATTTAATTTATTTATTGGCAGGATAAGCCCCTTGAGATGAAGCATCTTGTTTTCGAGGGGGTCCTCGAAACGTGATGCCTCTGATGTCCGAACCATTTTTGGGTATCTTAACCATTTACCTGTACACAGTTGGCCAATCTTGGTCCATGGTTTGACCATGCCTTCCACGATTCCTCTCATTCTTCTTCAGGACCTCCATGCCTGGTGTGATCCTGAAGCGCTTGGTCCTCCTCTTGTATGCCTCTTTCTGTCTCCTGGGCCTTCTCTATGTTGGCAGTCACCTGATGCAGGATAGTTAATCAATATATGTTGCCTTTCTGTGCAAGGCAACTAACTTAACTAATGGTGATGTCCTCAAATATAAAGCAAAAAACATAAATACATAATGATAATAATATAAATAATGATTTGCTTCCCATTTATAAAACACATGCCTTGTCAATAATAATAATAATACATTTAATTCAGAGGCGCCTTTCAAGACACCCAAGGTCACCTTACAGAGCGTATAGTCATCATAAATCGTTTAAAAAACGACATTGTGGAAAAAAATAAATAAAACAAAAACAAGACAAAACAAACAATCAAAACATTGATCAGTTAGACATTGTGTGTGAGTTTGAACAGGTGAGTTTTGAGTTGTGACTTGAAGGTTGTAATGGTGTCTGACTGTTTTATGTGTGGGGGGAGGGAGTTCCAGAGCCTGGGTGCTGAACAGCTGAATGACCGGGCACCCATTGTAGTGAGTCGTGATGTGGGGATACATAGTAGGCCAGCAGAGGTTGAGCGGAGGGAGCGGGAGGGAGTGTATTCTTGGAGGAGGTCGCAGAGGTAACTGGGGGCTAGGTTGTGGAGAGCTTTGTAGGTGAGGAGCAGGGTTTTGTATTGGATGCGGTAGTGTACTGGGAGCCAGTGAAGTTGGATGAGGACAGGGGTGATGTGGTCAGATGATTTGGTGCGGGTGATGATCCGGGCGGCTGAGTTCTGAATGTTCTGCAGTCTGTTGATGAGTTTGGTGGGGAGTCCGATGAGGAGGGCGTTGCAGTAGTCTATGCGTGATGTGACAAATGAGTGAACTAGGATTTCAGTGCTGGATTGGGTCAGTGATGGACAGGAGTGGACCCAAGAATGACCCCTGGGGGACACCCAGTGAGACACCTGAACACTCAGACTTGTGGTTGCTTAGTTGAACAAATTGTTGACGGCCGGTGACTCTCCTGCAAACCAGGAGAGTGCAGCACCAGTGATCCCAATGCCAGCCAGGCGGTCCAGGAGCAGAGGGTGGGAGATGGTGTCGAATGCTGCGCTGAGATCGAGGAGGATGAGAATGGTGAGTAATCCAGAGTCGGCTGCAAGGAGGAGGTCGTTGGTGATTTTGACTAGGGCTGTTTCAGTGCTGTGTTTTGGACGGAAGCCAGATTGGAACGGTTCTTGGAGATTGTTTGTGTCAAGGTGGGACTGTAGTTGTGCGGCAACCACCCTTTCAAGTGTTTTGGAGATGAAAGGGAGATTGGAGATGGGCCGGTAATGGTTAAGGTCAGTTGGGTCAGCACCAGGTTTTTTCAGGATGGGAGTGATGGCAGCCAGCTTGAGAGTGGGGGGTACAGTACCAGTAGTGAGGGAGGAGTTAATTATGTTGGTGATCATGGGGGAGATGGACGGAAGACATGCTTTGACAAGGGAGGTGGGAAGAGGATCGAGCTGACAGGTGGTGGTTTTGGCTTTGCGGATGAGTTCTGAAACGGTCTGTTCTGTTACTGGGGTGAAGTCAGAGAGGGAGCTGATGAGAGGTTGGCCAGAGGTGATCATCCAGGGTGGGTCATCAGAGGGGGTGCGAGATGAGGCCAGTTGTTGGTGAATGGTGTTGATTTTAGAGCTGAAGAATTCCAGGAATGCAGTGCATTGGGTGGTGGAAATGTCTGGAGGGAGGGTTTTAGGAGGCTGAAGTGTGGCTGACTGTTGAGAAGAGGACTCTGCTGTTGCCTGTACCAGTGTTGATGAGGTTGGAGTAGTATGAGGTTTTGGCAGTGGTGAGGGCATTCTTGTAGTGATGGAGGTGGTCCGAATACATTTGGCGGTGTACAGTGAGTTGAGTCTTATTGTCGAGTCGCTCCAGTCGACGACCAGTGGCTTTGAGCTGGCGCAGATGAGGAGTGAACCAGGGAGCAGTGTAGGTGAATGAGACTGAGCGGGTTTTCAGGGGGGCCAGGGTGGTAAGGGAAGAGGAGAGGCAGTTATTGTAGTGAGTCACCAGGTCAGTCAGGGAGGAAGCTGGGGGAGGGTTGGGGTAGGAGCTGATCAGGGTGGAGAGGTCTGTGGTGTTGATAAGTTTGATGTTTCTGAAGGAGATGGTCCGTTGTTCCTTGGTTTTGTGTAGTTGGGTATGAATGTCAAAAAGTAAAGCTTTGTGGTCGGAGATGGGGAAATCAATGACATCAAGGTTAGTGGGAGTGATGTCAGTGCAGCAGATTAAATCCAGAATGTGACCTTTGTTATGGGTTGGGAGGTTGACATGTTGTGTGATGCCAAGACAGTCCAGAAGTGATGTGAAGTCATTAGCAAAAGTACAGGATGGGTTGTCAATGGATGTTGAAATCACCAAGGAGGATAACAGTGGGGGACATTGCACATACAGATGTAAGTAGTGATGAGAATTCATTGAGGAAAACGGCAGAGGGTTTTGGTGGTCTGTAAATGGTGACAATGATAGTGGGTTTCGGGCCTGAGAGTTTTACAGCTAGACATTCAAAGGAGGAGTGATGGGGGACTGTGACAGTGGTGACTTTGATGTTATCACGATAGAGGAGAGCGAGGCCATCCCCCCTCCCATTAACCCGGGGTTTACTGATAAAAGAAAAACCTGGTGGGACAGCCTCATTTAGATGGGAGAAGTCATTTGGTTGTGGCCAGGTCTCAGTGAGGCAGAGAATGTCTAGGCTCTGGTCAACAATAAAGTAATTGATCAAAAGGGCCTTATTACTGAGGGATCTGGTGTTCAGCAGACAGAGTTTCAGACAGGTGAGTGGAGTGTAGCAGGTTGCTTTGAGCAGAGGGGACAGTACACTGTGATTGACGGGACTGACCGTACGGGCTGTGCGAGGAGGGGGGCGGGGCCCAGTGGACCAGAAGGAGCGGATGTTTTTGTTGCTGGTGTGAGTGTACTGAAAATTCCGTCCAGAGCCTCGGTGGATGTATTTTGGTCGTTTAAGAATGTCGTGGTGGGATGCAAGCTGAGGTGGGGGGGTCCTTGAGAAGATCCGTAGACGTAACATCTCCGTTACCGAGTAACGGAGCGGCAGAGATGCGCTCGTTACGTGAGAGTCAAACATAGCGCAATCCAGAGGAACAGGTTAAAAATCCACAGGTTGTGAAGTCGGAAGAAGCCAGCGGTAGATCCAGGCGATTATGGTGAAGCCACAGAGCCAGCACAGCGGAGGCAGAGGAGTGGAATAAGCCGGTTGTAGCTACTCTGGAGACGGGGAAGCCAGTTGGACGGCGCCGGGGGTTAGCAGCAGTCTAGCCTGCCAGCAGGTGTCATCCACCAACAGCTGCACGACTCCACGCACAAAACACAAAACAAAACACGCAGACGTTTGACGTTCAGAAATAAATAAATAAAGAAAACTGACGCACTTACTTGACTTAACTTTTAGTCCGATCCGAGGTCCAGAAGGGTTTCAGACAGAAGGTGTTGAAAGTAAGCAAAAGAAAACTGATAAAAAGTTAAAAGACTAGTAAGAAAAAGAAAATCGCGAAAAAATAATGTTCAGAATGACGTTCCGGTGAGCAGCAGAAGCAGCAGCGTTCAAAAGGCAACAGCGTCCACCAACTGTACGACTTCACGTATATAAAACACGTAAAAATAAAGAAAACTGGCGCACTTACAATAGCGAAAAGTGACTATATATAACTAGTCACTATTGAAAAAATTGAAAATACTGAATAAAAAACAAGCCATACAGAGCGGCGTTAGACTCGCCAGCGTCCCCGCTACTAGGCAATGACCTTTCCATCGCTCTCAGCCCTTGCCTTGATGTACTTCTCAATGTCCTCGTTATCTGGAGAAGCAATGTCCACATCATCTGGAAGATCTCCAGTGGTCTTAAGTAACATAGGAAAGGCAAAGGACAAGCAATAAAAGTACGTTCCAATCATCCTCATAGAAATTATTATTTTGACATGTATACTTTTCATGTTGATTCCCCACTGTTAAGTCGTCTCCTTACACCATACGAAGTGTAACTTCCTCCCCGAAGAGTAAAAATGTTGTTTTAGAAATTGTTAATATGGGAATGAAAAAGTCAACCACTACACACCTCTGAAAACAGACGTGGCTCCCGTCCATACATCAGACGATAGGGCGAATACCTGGAAGAGGCTTGGACACAAGTTATTTGAAAAAACAATTTCTTTTAATTTGTCTTCCCACCTCTCCTGTTGTCTATCAAGGGTCTTGCCAATGGACCTCTTCAATGTCTGATTGGTCCTCTCATCCAGTCAAGTACAAGCAAGGGGAATACAAATATGTATAAGTTAATAGTAACATTATTTCGAAGCTTATCGATCTTTCTTTTATGTCAGTTATATTTCTTTATTACACAGCTTTGTTGAATATTCGATTCTGATTGGTCAATTAGGGGCATTCTACGGTCTGTTATTTCTGTATAGCAGACCGCTGCTATGAATCACAGACTTTTGCTATGGACGCAGTTCTGATCATTTTCGCGTCGGTGTCCTGCATCACCCTGTTGGGGTTTATTTCTCAATAATGACTGTCTCACTGTACATTATCCCATACATAATATACACTATACCTGAGGATGGTATGCTGATGTGATTCGGTGCTTGACACCAAACTCCTCAAACAGGGACTTGTTTACCTGAATTAAGGAATTCAAGTTATTAGGTTTCTTGTTTGCCAGTGTTAATCAATCACTGGCGGAGTGGAAAATCAAAATAAACTGAAATCATTCTCCACCCCCCCCCCCCCCCAAAAAAAAATAAGCCAAACTTTTCTGTCAGTTGTAACATTCTGCATTCACAATATGTGACTATGTGCTATGATTTACACACCTGTGATGTGGCAGTTGCATTCTTGTCTTTGATGGGCCTGGCCTCCACCCACTTGGTGAAGAAGTCAGTTGCTGTCAGACAGAAGCAGTTCCCATTCTTTGAGGCTTTGAATGGTCCAATTAGGTCAACACCTAAGTAGGGACAGAAATAAACACATGCCCACAGGCCATGACGTTATAGAGATATAAAAGGCAATACAGTACATTAAGAAAATAATACAAATTAAACTATGACTTCGAGAGGTTGTAGCCGTTTCACAGAACCCAAAAGCAAGATATCTGACCAATCATATGCCATGGTGACTTTGGTTTGATGGGCTTCAACTCTGGTGCCTCCGTTTTCACTTGCTCAAACCTCTGGCATGACACACAGGTTTTCACCTTTACAACACAAGGAGATTAAACACAACAGATTTAATAATATGCTCTAGAGTAGAGGCGATTTTCTTTGCGTGTCACAGTAGTTTGAATGAACAATGACTTGTATAAGGCAATCACCATAAATTATTCTTTAAATCTCATGTGCATGCGGCATCAGCGTATAACAGGAAATATTAGAGCTGATCTGGATCAAACACAACTTGAACAAATTCATCACTTGCCCATTCCCGCGTATCTCTGGTAATTGTCTTCCAGTAGAAGCGTTGGCTGATCTTGTCCTGCATCCTCTTGGATCCAAAGTGGCCAGCATGGACTTCTGTCAACATCTCATCCTTCTCTTTCTCAGTGAGGATCACCCTCCTCCTTGAAAGGTAATTCTCCCCAAGGTAGTACATAGAAAGAGGGAGAGAACATACATCAGCACTGCATCAGCTGTAGATTGCTTATAACCTAATTCAGTTTCCTTTGCAGGGCCTACTAATTTGTGAAAAATGGAAGATGAATTAATGGACTGCATAAAATGCTATTTATTTAATTACAGAATACCTTTAAGAGTACATTTTTTTGCATCCCTCCGGATCTGCCGTTTCTCCGTGAGAGAGAGCCCTGCTTCATACATCTGAGACGACAGATACAAGAAAATAGAATTAAATGACACCATTTTCAATCAACAAGAAAAACCTATAACCGTAAAATCTATCTATCCATCTATCTATCTATCCAAATTAAATGAATAAAGTTAGCAACGCAAAGAACTCAATGAAGGAGTGCGAATGAACGACCGTGGATGTTCGTAAATGCGATTAAACAATTAAATACGATACAAATATAAAGTTAGCAACGCTAATAAATGTAATTTGTAAAATAAGTGTTCTGTCTTGTCACGCTCAATGAACGAGCATGAATGTTCGCGAATGTTCAAGAACCTTCCAACGTCATTCGACGCAACGGGCGACGCGATCATCTGTTGCCAGGCAGGTTTGGAATGGATTACGTATGGATGACGTATGCCGGTACAATTTTCGCCGCCGGTACAAATTTAAATTTAATTGAAAGCTGCGTTCAGCTTTATAGAGTCCTTAGGGGGGTTTGGGGGCCAGAAGACTTTATCCCCTTCAAACCATGTGTTTGACACAATTTCAGTTGCACCACTGCTGAACTTTATAACGCACCACTGGGTCATTTCTTATTTTAAGCCAGGGGATTTCAAAGACTGTATAGAACACAAAGCACACCAAAATTAACTTATGAACTGATAAACCGATGAACAGATGAACTAACTGCATGAACTGATTATATAAACTGATGTGGACATTTTAATCTGTATGAATGATGGGAATGGCGATGAACTGTAATTTGTCAGGGTAAAGTATGTACTTTTTGCCAACGTGCTGAAGCCTCATCACACTGACCTTCTTGCTCAACCCCCAAACTGTATGTACCCCAATGTTTGCAGATGGAAAGGGATAATGGCCATAGGACTTTTTCTTGGTAAACTTTCGAAAAAAGATGCAAGTCTCCTGAACTACCCTGACAATGTTTTCAACAATGGTAATGTCATTTACAATTTGAAAACAGTTATCCCCAGACCTAGATGATAACGTGTACTTTTCCGTAACAAGCTTACGGTAATGATCTCCATAACTTAATGAAGGAATCAACGAACCATCATAATGAGGATGCATGAATTTTTGTCCCTTCTTCACAATGTCCGAGGTCGGTGCAGGTCATTCTGACGGCCCGATTCCACCGGACGCGTTACGGCCGCGGTCACCGCAGCTGATCGCTGCCACTCTAATCAATGAGACCATTTCCACCGAGCGCGCTGCGGAACGTCTCAGCAGCATCCCAGGAGCGGCTCGCCGCGCCGCAGCGCTATCATTCCGTAGCATTTCTATTTTTGACGCGAGTCGTTGCTGAACAGCGTCAATTTCAACAGAGCAGATCGAGCCGGGCAGGAAGTGAAAAAGTAAAAGCCATAGAGCATCCGGTCAATTTTCTAAATAAAACACAATACTCAGCTCATGTAGTCTATCACAACTTCGCATCAACATTACCGGTGGAACCAGGTCAGCAGTCAATCAATCAGAGGGTCGGCAACATTGACGACGAGAGACTCATTGTCGAAGTGGAGCAACATAAAATAATTTATGAAATAAATCATCCTTTTTATAAGGATGATTACGCGTCCGGTGGAATCCCGGCGTAAGAGCCATTTTACTACTTGCTGTAAAGGCAAGTGAGGCTTGCGCAATAGGCGCTTCAGTTGTGCTCAATAATTCTCATAGAGAAATGCAGATATGTTGTCCAAGGAACCAAACAGGCGGTATTCTGACGCCAAGTGTGTCAGCTGGTGGACATTGTAGGTAATTTCACCTTTCCCATATAGCTGCCCAAAGTGAGTTACGAATGAAGTCAACAATCCCTGAGCACAATCAATCAATTCCTCTGATATACCAGGAGACAACAGCAGATGCCACAGAAAGTTACAAAGTTTTCCTAGATTCCAAGGGCAATGGTATTTTTCAGGACTACTGGGCCAGCATAAAGCATGAAATATCGCAGCTCTGTAGCCTTCCACCGATCCATTTCAAGAGGGGTGCCTGGGTTTCCGGCTGAACTCAGGAGGAGTGTAAGCAGCTGCCCGGGGCCCAGACGGCGTCAGGGGCCCATGGAGGAAGAAAAAATAATATCGCCCAGGGCGGCAAATGTGTCGGGGGAACCCTCTGGTGGCGCCCTTAATTAATTAACTAAATTATACAAAACCCTCACCGCAGTAAGCAGGACAAGGCGACTAACCCCCCCCCCCCTTCTTGACACTCAAGGTCACCTTACAAAATCAATCATTCATAAGAGCAAACAAAAAACATAATAAAAAGTGTACAAGAGAAAAACTGTGGGTTCATTCTAGTCCCAAGAATGCAACAGACTTAAAGGGAGTAGGCTTGGCTGAATAGATACGTTTTTAGGTGAGATTTGAAAGTGATAATGAAACTGGAGTGTTGGATTTTACTTCCACCAGAAGTAAAATAATCTCTATCCACTTCAACAGAGAAACACTCTGAGCATGCGCATTCAATGTTTTAAGTCCAATGCAAATTACATTGGGCTGGTGGGGATAGAGCCCCTCTTGCCCCTTCAGATGAACTCAGCCAGAAGAAGCAAGCCAGGCTCGACTAAAAATGAAATAAAAGCGCCAAACTTATATTTTACAGTACTTTCTGGGGAGATTAGTTTTTAAATATATATTTTAGCGGGCCAGTGGGTGTGGGGTTTCCACGCCACCAAGTTAAATGACAAACCCAACACAGAGAGCAGTTCAAACGGGGGATTTATTCACATAGTAAATAATTGTCACCAGGGTGGGGACAAGGGTAATTTAGCGTCTGTAGTCCGTGTCCAGGGGTCGTCACCGGGAGGGTCCTCATACAAATCGGTCGGTACACAAGTAATCGATCAAGGTCCAGGTCTCTTGCACTCTTGGCCGTACAAGGTTTACAGAAGCTCACGCAGAGGCTCTCTGTAGTCGGCCTCAGCTTCCAGGCGATCACACAGATCCGGCCTGCTAGCTAGCCCTAGCCCTAACTTTGGCTTGTGGTAGCCTGCTATCTTAATGGCCTTCAGGCCTGCCTCGTTAATGGGAGGAAGTCCATATATGGCTTGGGGGGGAGCTGGCAGGTTGCCAGACCTACCACTCCACTCACCCCTCCCTGGCGTCTGCCACAATATATATGTATTAAAAAAATTATATATCATACTTTTTCTTTTCTTGTGAGAGTAGGTGGAGCCGAGCCCCACTTCCCCCTAATGACCAGTCGCCACTGCAAGTAATCCCCATTTGGTTAAAAGAAAATTAAATAAAAAATATAAAGTAGCACTACCACTACTAGTAAAATAATAATTTAAATATACATTATCGCAAATAGACCCCACGTCTAAAAGAGATTAACAAAGGTTAAAGAAAAAGTTTATTGATTTGCACCTACAGAGATTAAATATCTATTGAAGGACACACAGGGCTGGGCTGGGACCAAAAACTGGCCCTGGCATTTTTTGCCATGGCAGCCCACCATGATTGTTTATACGACATGTGGAGGCACACAACATACCAGAGGATATATCTGCATATTGTGCTGTTTCAACCGCAGTAGTCTACATGGAAGAGAGTAACCATGTTAAAAAATGTATACGCTCTTTCACTATACTTGCAGAGATTTTTGCCGCTAGGTCAACTCTCTGAAATGACCAATGCTTATAATATGTACAGTTTCAACCGTCTCACAGTCAGCAAAAAATACAAGAACACAGAACAACGGGAAGAATACAAAATATATGTATTATTTTATTTACACTAACTAAAACACAACAAATTATAACACAGGAAGTCAAAGTGGCCTGCATGGACCTTGGGGCTCTAAGGGAGACAGAAAGTTGCGGTCAGATATGCTAGATTCATCTCATACTGTCTCTTCTAGAATTGAAATAAGCTATTTAGTAAACTCACAATGAAACAAAAATAACACATGTGAACCAGGGGAAGGCAAACCTTCACTCCAAAAAAGACCTAAGGGGGGGGAGAGAGAGAGAGAGAGAGAGAGAGAGAGAGAGAGAGAGAGAGAGAGAGAGAGAGAGAGAGAGAGAGAGAGAGAGAGAGAGAGAGAGAGAGAGAGAGAGAGAGAGAGAGAGAGAGAGAGAGAGAGAGAGAGAGAGAGAGAGAGAGAGAGAGAGAGAGGCAAGGTGGGTAAAGAGAACAGTGAAAATTAGTGTTTTACAAAATGTACATTGATAGTATTGGTTTCTTTAAAGTAATGCAATAATGGATAGTTGCATTCATTACAGTCACTCTGTAAAAGTAGTAGACTTTATGACCGTCCAGGTGGATGTCAGCAAGAACACATTACAACAGTATACAGCATAGTAAACTTACAAATGTGAAGAATGCCTGGGAAGTCCACACCAATGAAAGGCACATCCCTGGGGGACAGGGCAGCCTTAAAGAGAAAGAGTTTGACAGACAAAAAAGTGAGTGATACACACCAATTGCATTATAGCAGGACTAATGACAAAAAAAAAGAAAAGGAGCTAGACAACAGTCTGATATACATACTGTTTGAGAAAATGTTGAATGGCCCCCCCAATAGTCCACAAGAACGAATCTGTAGCAAGGCAATGAAATTGGATGATTACGAACTTGAGCAACTGCAAACAGCAAGGGCACCCTGAGAGAGGAGGAGAGAGCAAAGCAATAATAACATTATTTTCTGTCAAAACATTTAATTAAATCCACTAATTTAACACAAACGTATTTATTCATCATAAATCTCACCTTATAAAAGCAGTTTCTTCATTGATTCGCTCTTCTCTGCAACTCTGTCAATCACTGTGTCAGTATCAAGAGACACAAGGACATCCTTTTCAGTGGCCATCAACAAAAAGGCTTCCAGTTTGCTGGCAGACAGGCAACTCATCAGTCGGTTTTTGATGTAGCGAAGGGTTGAAAATGACCGCTCACAGGCTACCTGAGTTATTGACAGTGTCAGCAGAAACTTGTATGCCAACCCAAGTAGGGGATATGCGTGAGTCAGCATGTTAAATCTGAGAAGGATTTTGTAGCAGCACAGGGGGCCCTCTTTGCAAGAGACACAGGTTTTGCTTATTATTTCTATCTCTTCTTGGTCATCTAATTTCTCTTCAACTGCTCTAGTTGCGTAGTCATCCAAGTGCGATTTTATCAGTCTGTCCCATTGCTGTGCCACGTTTCTCAGTTCAATAATTACTGGTATTGTGTTAAGTCTGATAGGTTGTTCGTTTTATGCCATTCTCTCTCAGCAGCCCATGAGGTTAGAGCGCATCGATTTAAGGGAGTCGTTTATCCAAGGAAGGGGCCTAGAGGGTTTGGTGGGTCTGGTGGATAGCGGTAATGTGTGGCCTCATTCACCTCTGGAGAGGATTTTTTGTTTTTGTTTTTTACCTTCTTTTCCTTCTGATAGGGTCTTCAGCCTCTGACTGTATGTCTGATGTTAAGCACTGTAAGGACTTTTTCAGGTAGTCCTTTACCTTAACATATGTTGCTGAAAGTGAATGGCATGCATTAGTGAAATCTAGCAAGTTGAATCTTATAAAAAAGTTTTCATATGCAGCATTTTTCCTTACCACATCTAACCAAGACCCTCACTTCGCCGTGCACGTCCCACGCTGCACCTGGAGGAATATGGTGCGCGACTGCCTTCTGGAGGCGGATGTGATCATAAGAACTAGGAGGCCAGAAACAATTTCATGACTCCCCTGCCTCCTCCAACCAGCTGCTTTGCACAATGGTAGTGCTGCTATCTTTGAATTTGACGACCTTCCACACCTGTGCCATCTGTCAATGAGGTGAATGAAAGAAAATAAAAAATCGCTGTGTGTGGAAAAAGAGGCCTTAGAAATATATTTGTCGTATATATCAGTGATTATTGTTACATATAACATACTGTGTATGTTGCAAGATCAACAGTGATCACAGTGTCAAATATTTGGCCTGTCTTTTGTCATATGGATAATTTAAACGGTTTGCCTTCTTATTAATTCAATAAATTAAATGTAGGCTATTTTCATATTTAATTAATAAGAAGGCAAACCTTTATTAGCAACTGTGCAATTCTTTTTTGTTTTCTAATTAACTAATTAACAAATACTGCTATGGTGATCCAATACAAATTTTAATAAGGTAATTACATCATCATATCGTCATTCCTTTAGCACAAGCTCAGTCTTATTCACAGCCAAGACACTAGAATGTTAGGGTATGTTTTTAGCATATGTTTTAGGCTACTAGCTTTCGTTATAGGCCTACCAGTAGCCTACCTCTCGTTGGGGAGACATCATGGGCGCTAGCAGGGCCAAGATCTCCGGTGCTATCTCCTGGCTATCCTGGCTATAATCTCCCTGCTCTGAATCCATATTGCTGGATGTCACCCTCTCCTTAACATGGCGCTCCAGGAAGCCCATGATGGCCATATACTTCCACCTCTTGAAAGAGGTGGCACCGGTCCCACTTTTTTTTCTGTCCCTCTCTGCCTTCCTCTCCTTCAAATATTTGTCACGCAAGTACTTCCACTTCTTGCGGGACACTTCAGCTGTTGATACAAGATTATGTCTCTTGAAATTAGCAATTCACACAACCTACAAGGTTAATATCAAGCCTACCTATCAGTAACGTTAATGCTAACTGATATTTTAGTTAGCTTACTTGACTACCGTAGTTTGTAAAACACAAGAGCAAGTAAACGGGTGGCAGTTTGTAATTAACGGCTAATAGTTAAATGCGATAATATCATTAATAAACATGATAATAATATAAATAATTAATTAATAATTCTCACCTGTAACGCCCAGCACAGCTGAAATGTCCCGCCAGGCCTGGTTGCGCTTTGTCTGGTCATGATACGCCTTTAACGTGAGGTCGTACAGGACCGGACACTCACTCACAGCTGTTATTAAACTTTCGTCCGACATGTTTCAGTTTGTGTTCTGTTGATACTTTTAGCCTTGCCTCCTCGTCGATTTTGATTGGTCGTTCGAAAAAAGCACAGATGACGTGGAGCGCTTTTCTTCAAAAGTTCAACTGTTTTCAACTGGGGCGCGCGCCTCGAAGCGCGAGGCGCGCGGAACGTTTAACCGCCCCGGGCGGCTTTTGAAAAGGCGCGCTGCATGCGCGTCCTGCCATAGAGAATGCATTACAGACAGGCGCTCCGCCTTTTAAAAACGCTTTTGGTGCACACGGCCCCTAACTACTCAGATCATTCACAGCTGATTTACAGCAGTTTGTCACCACTCATATATTTGGAAATGAGGGCTATCTGGGAGGCATATTTTGGTATACTTTTAGTATGTTATTCTGCACACTAAATACTAGTAGAATCCATTGAAAAATCTTTTGTGTCAATTTGGGGTTAAGCCCTTTTTTTTCATAGATTGACTCACCTATTCCTTAACACATTACTTTGACCTCTGACAGAAATGGTAGCCATCTTGAAAATGGTCGCCATCTTTAATTTTTGAGTGGCACACACCTTTTTCCATGAGAATGTTCCTTGAAGAATAGTTGTACCAAATGTGATGATAGCATCACCATTTGAAGAATTGATGTAAGGGTTCAAGAGAAATGGCAGCCATCTTGAAAAATGGTTGCCATCTTGAATTTTTGAGGGACAAGCACAGTTTTAAAAAAAAACATTCTTAAGAGAGTATTTTCACTAAAGGTTATGCCTACATCACTGTTTGAACGATTGACATAATGAGCATTTTACAGAAATAGCAGCCATCTTGAAAAATGGCTGCCATCTTGAATTATTGGTGGCCAACGCCTTTTTTTCCAAAAAGTGACCCTTAGAGAGTATCTGCGCCAAATTTCATGCTTGTATACCAATTTGAACGATTCTCTTGAAATATGCCATTAATCTGCTCCACTATCAGGCTCACTTTCATCAGAGCTGGATAACCCACTAAAATCCTCTCTTTCACTGGCATCACTGTCTGTAGTGTTTTGGCAAGGACTGTTCTCGAATTCTGAAGTTGTCTCACACAGTGCTAGATCTGATAAGCTTTCACTTAGGGGGGGGGGGTTTTCAGCCTGATTAACTGTAAAATGTAATTGCTGCAAAATCTCGTTCTCTGTCTCCCTTGCTTTGGACAAGACTCGCCTCCTTTTAGTCCAATAAGAGGCCATCTCTGTGTGTATGGGATACAATTATGAAATGCAAGTTTGATACCTTTTCTGCAGTGAGCTTTGAATGGTCTTCAGTGTCCCATAAAAAAAACAAAGTTAGTTTTGATGGCACAATGAACAGTTGCATTTTACCCTTCACTTGCAAGCGAAGAATACCCCTTCTAATAATGTATAGCCTATTAAGGACCTATTTCAGGATAAATATACAAATACATTCACTTTGAAGTGTAGAAGGTCCTACAGCTGTAATAAACTAAGATATACTATTTCTGAGATGGCTTGCAGTGTGCTTATCTGAAAGGGTTAAAACTGCATTCTGTGTGAATGTGTATTTGAATGTTAACATTGAATAACATGTTGTTTTTAGTTATGTAATATTTTGAAATGGTATTGCCCAAGTCCATTCAAGTTGAAAAAGCACATGCATTCTTATTATGGCCACACCTGTCATACTAAATCAACTGCGATCAGATTGGTTAAAAAATAGAGGCTGCCTGTGATTTCAGTTCCGGTGTAAGTACCATATTGGCTCGGCTACCAGATCGGCTCGGGGTCCGTCGTCTGCTGATTACGTTACACAATATCATTGGCTGTACGCTTGAATGGGCGTAGGCTACATTGTGATTGGCTGCTAAGGGACAGTTGTGATTGGCTGTTTTGTGCTGTAGCTCTGGCTGTCGTCATAGCAACCACAGCGAGCACATGCGTGAGCGCGAGTAGGTCTGTCTAGTTTCGGTTTGTGTTGCCAGATTGGGCATATGTCCCGTTTTTCCAGCCTAACGTGATTCAAAGTAGCCAAATCAGGCTGAAAATTTGCCCAATCTGGCAACACGGACGGCTTATCTTAACAGCCAAGATGATTCCGAGGGATGTTTTGTTTTTAGAAGAAAACTATCCATACAGATAGGTTGGGAATGGTCTATGTTCAAAATGAAAGATCATTACAGGCTCTTTAATTTAAGCCATAAAAGACCTTATTGCTGTAGATAGCGTATTGTGTGACGTAATCAGCAGACGACGGACCCCGAGCCGATCTGGTAGCTGAGCCAATATGGCACTTACACCGGTTCAATGCTTTTGTAATGAGGGGGAACACTTCTGTGCGCATTGGTCGTCATTGCCAGCAGGCTGAATGCACCCGACAGCCAAGGGATTTACATGTGGAATAGCAAGGTAAGCAGCAGAATTGTTTCCCAATTAAGCTTAATTTAGAAATGGAGTTGTAGTATTGATTTCATGAAAGCAAGGACAGCACTCGAAACTTTGAATGGCCAACAACGGACGTTTCGGGCCGCGCGCCCTTCAGCGTGTAGTGGCTTGTTCACGGCCATTATACCCTCCTGAGACCCCGCCCATTGGTTCACATGCATATCATTCAGCTCTTTTGAGCTACTCTACCAAGTCCTGTTGTATTGCCAAGAGGACATTCAGGGCTTTACAGTGATATGCCATGTGATTGGTTGGGATTCTGGGAACTTCCTCTTCCTTCTCATCCAAAATGGCCAGCATAGCAGCGAGCACATTTTATGGAAAGAGGAGCGGTAAGTCAAATATTGTTTATCTATTGTGTTTTTTACTGTGATAATCATATATCTCCTTGTTCAGTAACATCTCAGGAATTATATATTTAGTTCTGAATGTATTTCAATCATAAGTGTTTTAAAATAATAGCCCCTTTATGAATGTCAATTATAGTGGATACCAAGACCATCTTCATGTACTTAATGACTCAACATTGTTGTAGGAAACAGAACTGAAGCAGAGAAGATTCTCTACAAGATAGTTGAAGAAGATTCAGATTTGGAGCTTTCAGATGATGAGGGAGATGGGCATGAGTTTGAACCTGGGGTAGAAGAAGACCGTGAAGAAGAAGAAGAGGAAGAAGATGCAGGAGGTTCAGATGAGCAGACAGACACAGAGACAAACAGGGATAAGCAGGAAAGGCGTCGCCCTCTGTGCGTCAAGAGTAGCACGTAGGTTTTATTTAGTATGAGGATAATATAATCAGTGATTCAGTAATTAGCCATTGATATTCATGGTAACAATACTATAAATTATAATTTTGAGAAGTTCCTATAATTATGGTCAATAGGATTGCAGATCTATAACACTGTAATTGTCCCACTGATGCACTACTACCCGAGTGCATGTAATAAAGTAGATTTCTGCGTGGTTTAATTATTAATTTTCTTCATATTAGGTTCACACCTGTGCTTCCTGACTGTCAAGATGACCCTACAACCCGAATCGACTGGAGTCAAATTCAGTACTTTTCCCAATACATTGACAACAGAGTCTTTGAAGAATTGCAGCATTCACTAGTCAAAGAATTCGCAGTTCGGTGGTCTGAGGATCTCGTCACTGCTTTTAGCAGATGATGTGGTCCTCATTGGATCATCGGCCTGTGACCTTCAGCACTCACTGGATCGGCTGGCAGCCGAGTGTGAAGCGGCTGGGATGAGGATCAGCACCGCTAAATCTGAGGCCATGACTCTTAGCAGGAAACCGGTGGATTGCTTACTCTGGGTAGGAAATGAGTCCTTAGCCCAAGTGAAGGAGTTCAAGTACCTCGGGGTCTTGTTCGTGAGTGAGGGTACTATGGAGCGTGAGATTGGCCGGAGACTCGGAGCAGCGGGGGCGGTATTGCGTTCGCTTTACCGCACCGTTGTAACGAAAAGAGAGCTGAGCCGCAAGGCAAAGCTCTCGATCTACCGGTCGATCTTCGTTCCTATCCTCACCTATGGTCATGAGGGCTGGGTGATGACCGAAAGGACGAGATCGCGGGTACAAGCGGCCGAGATGAGTTTTCTCAGAAGGGTGGCTGGCGTCTCCCTTAGGGATAGGGTGAGAAGCTCAGCCATCCGTGAGGAACTCGGATTAGAGCCGCTGCTCCTTTACTTAGGAAGGAGTCAGCTGAGGTGGTTCGGGCATCTGGTAAGGATGCCCACTGGGCGCCTTCCTTGGGAGGTGTTTCAGGCACGTCCAGTGGGGAGGAGACCTCGGGGAAGACCCAGGACTAGGTGGAGAGATTATATCTCAACACTGGCCTGGGAACGCCTCGGGATCCCCCCGTCAGAGCTGGTCAATGGCCCGGGAAAGGGAAGTCTGGGGCCCCCTGCTTGAGCTGCTCCCCCCGCGACCCGACCCCGGATAAGCGGATGACGATGAGGATGAGGATGAAGACTAGTCAAAGAATGCTACAAACTCGAGGAGTGTCTCTGAATACTACTCCACAAGAACTTACGGTGTTACGGTTAGCGGAAATGTTAGTTTGGACCCCGGATGCAGAGACCGAGGCAGTTCGGACTATCCAAAGTTTATTGTCAAAACGGAACTCAAAAGATATCCAGCGGGCAAGGCGAAGACAGGAGCGGGTAGGCGTAGCTGGCGGAGGGACCGGAGAATGCTGCGGTCCTGTGGTTATCCGCTTGCGAGGAATTGGCTACTGGCGAAAAGATCACACGACGTTAGGAATAAAAAAGATCAGGTCAGAGTATTGGAGGTAGATTTACACTCGTCAGCCAAAGTACCGAATGAGACGGAATAATCTGGCGCCGACGAGCAGTCCCCGCCAGGCTTAAGAAAGGGTGTGTGATGAGTTGATGAGGTCCAAGTGTACCCCGTTGCGGTGCCCGGCTCCGCTCGCCACGCCCCGCACCTGTCTGATGCGTTATTTCTGGAAGAAAGTGGTCCAATCCTTGGTCGCTTTTAACTCACTTTATTTGTTAAAGTAGGCATGTTTCGGTATGGTGACTGAAGCTTAAGGGAGGGAATTGTATCTAACGCGTGTGAGGGACAATATTGTGAGCTTCAAGCCCCGGGCTTAAGCCCGGTTCTCTCTGCGGTTACCTATAGTCTCTGTCCTCTCCAACTGAATCACGCGCTATATGCCCGTCAAGTGGGCGTGGCCTATTTGAAGTGGGCGTGGCCTTTTTTACGTATTGGCCTCGGCCAGGCCCCCAGGATAGGCGCATACTTCCGCAATCCACCAGTGCTCAGAGGCCAAGCCTGGTATTGCAGCTGTTTAAGCTGGCTGTGGACGGGGGTCCGTCATTTCATGTGGCCCAGAAGTAGATATCGCCGTCCACTCCAATACAAGTGGGGAACAGGATCGTGTCTCCGCAAAAAATGTCTGGATATCAATCAAAGGCTCATAATTATATTTCTACCCTGTTCTAAAAAAAAAATTAGTTTTTTCTTTTCAAAACGCCTCCTCAAGCGTTTTATTAGCAGTTTATGTTGGGTGGGCAGCTGAAAGGAGTCGTACTGAAACAAACGGCTCCTTGCTATGGACCTATTTTGAAGTGCACGGCTCCATTAAGTTCCGAATTAAATTAAATTCCGAATTAACTTCCATTAACTCCATTAACTTCCAAAGTCTGAGATTTGTCCTTTTACTTAACATGAATGGCGTTGAACACGGATATATAACAAACATATCATTGAAATAGCTGTAACCGGCACGGACGTATTGATTACCTGAATGATTATGGGAGACCTACGTAATTTTCATAATATTGTTAATTGTCTGATATTAACATTTCAGATGCGTTGGTAGGTATTTCATTTTCATTTGCTTGTTTAGCTATGTATGACAGGGTTATGGTTAGCTATGTATGACAGTTGACAATGTTGGTGTATTACAATTCATTATTTGGGTAGGCTACTCCAACTTCGTTGCTGGTCGATATGTAAACATTTACTTTTATATAAATTATTGATTGCATTTTTCGTAAATAGTTAGTTGGAAGGAATCTGTTTAAGCAATAACATTATACTGAATTTCTTAGGCCTACATACGTTTACTATGTTACTATGGTATTATATGGAGCAATCTTACATATTTATGAAGTTTCCAGATCAATAAAGTTCTATCTCTTTTTATTTGAACTGCCTGTATGTCCTCTTGATTATAGTATTACAGTGTGTACCTTGGTTATCAGCTATCATATAATGGTGTCCAAATGGCTGCATGTGTAAGAAATAGGATTTGAAGTGTTACAATAAAAAAAGCTTTTATTACAAGAGCCCCCACCCCAAATTTTAACAAAACACTTTTTTTGGCTGTTTGGCTGGGGCAGAAGAGTGGAAGGGGAAACAAAGACAGGTAGCCTAAAGAAGAAGTAAGGAAAGGAATGAGAGGAAGAACAGTGAAATGAATGAACAGTGTGATAAACGCAAATGATTACCAAAAAGGTTATAATTACTGATTTATCAAATACGCAGAGAAGAGCATCATCGAATAAAGATTAAGGACCTGGATTATATCTTACAGTATTGAAAACTGTTGAAATTACAATTCAAAGTGGAGAAGGCTGAAGGCATTGGTCCTAAAAGTGTCAGTTTCACCCACTCCGGATTATCGCTTCAAGAGACTTTGAAATGCTTTTTAAAAAAATGTCATTTCCCCTATTGGTGAAATGAACCTTGTCTTTTAAGTATAAACCACAGCAGTTAAACCTTATTCCAGGATGCTCTACGCTGTTGCCTCCTAGCTCTACACTAACAAATGCGTTCATCACACTGTTCACCCATTTCCTAGCGTGATTTAGCTTCCCCGGATGGTCAGCCCTCCACCGGCGTCTCTCGTTGATGTTAGAGTAGACGATCTGCATTGCTGGGAACTGCCGGTGGAGGTACTGCAGGTCCTGCTTCATTGCGGCAACAACCTCAACTCCCTCCAGGCGTCCGAGGTCGTTGCCGCCACAGTGGATGAGCAGGACATCCGGGGCTGTTCTTCCTCTCAGGGACTGCAGGAAGAAAGGGATGAGGGTCTTCCATCTCAGCCCGCCCCAGTCAAACCAACTGACCCTGGCCTCTAGGCCAAGGTGGGGGCCACAGGTTTCCTTGGCTCTCTCTCCTCTCCACGGCGGACGTAGCTGTCCCCGATAATCCACACTTCTGGCCCTAAAGATTACAAAACACAGATTACTATACATGTAAATACAGAGTGAGGGGACTGTTAACGTTTATAACAATATAGCTTAATATATCCTATTCATACAGTCATTAGCTTATGTCATATGCAGTATTTGTATGAATTCAGTAAACATGTAATTCTAATCATTTGTCATATTAGGGGACACACAGACAATACAAAATTATGTTCTGTGAATATATTCTCCTTAGTCAAGCTAAATACTTACTTTTAATAGGGGGTTGCCCTGGTACTCCAGCCCTTGTCTTTTCCATTTGATTTGCAATAGCTACAATATAAATATAAGAAAAAAGGATTAAGGTACCTAGCAAACATCCACTGTAGACATCCAATGGTAGCATACTTTAATATTTCTGGATAGCTGTAATGTTTTACATTATTTAACATTATAGATGTCTATTAAGAAATATATTTTATGCAAAACTCATAAGAAACTTTAAAATGTTAAGCCTAAACTTACGATTTCGATGAGCCGATGCTGCGCACATGGAACATGGACCTATTAAAGAGACGGTAGATCGGAGTGGGGGATGGGCAACCCTACCTCTATACATTGATGATCATGCGAACATTCTCCCTTTTCCACCGAACTCACTTGAAGATAATCATCGATTAATACGAAAATGCCCGGTGGTGGTTGTGCTGCTATCAACTGCGTGCATCGAACGGGTTCCAATATATCACGTTACAGGTATGTGAAAGATTATTTCTAAACGAATAATTTATAATAATACAATTAGTAAAAAAGTGAATTGGCTTAAAGAGCTAAGTCATTTGTTAGGCTTAGCGATCATGTTAGCAATGCAATTTTAAACTTTAGATTGAAGTGATGTACAAATGACCATTGTAAACTATTGGGGGATTACCAGAATCATGGACATATTAAAGAATGCTGAGGAAAACTTGTGTAGTTAGCTTTATTGCAAGTGCATGGAATATTTCCATCCAGCCATCCAGCACCATGCCGTTACTTCCTCATTACAAGCTGATATACATATGCAATTGAATTGTCCTTATACTTAACTTTATTTATGTAGCACCTTTCATGACATAGAATGCAGCTCAAAGTGCTTCGCACAACAAGAGACGGGTATCTTTTTAGAGGAGGCAGGATAAAAAATAAAAAAAGCAGATGATTATTGACTTGAAATTGCACTAATAATATTTGTACTACTATGTCAATGACCTCAAGCTAAGCTACTACTAACTAACTACTAACTACATGATAGTATTCCTTCCTATTGTTTTTTTGACTTTGAAATATCCTTGAAGGTAATAAACATAATTTCTCCACAGCTTCCTGCTCCGAAAGAAGAAAAGGCTCAACAAGTGGTTGAAAAACATTAACCGCAAGAGTTGGGTACCAAATGCCTGCAGCAGATTATGTGCCAGGCATTTCACAAATGAATGCTTTACCATCGACCGCAGCCTCAAAGCAGATGCGGCCCCCACACTTTTCGGCAACCCTGGAGCACCCTGTAAGGTAAGGGCAGAGGTAAGTAACATGAATCAAGAGCACAATTACAGCCTCAAACCAGATGCGGTCCCCACCCTTTTCGGCAACCCTGGAGCACCCTGTAAGGTAAGGGCAGAGGTAAGTAATGAATCAAGAGCACAATTACTGCCAAGTCTCTTTAGATGTTGATGAAGCTGATGAGGTACAGGTGAATGTTTCTGAAGCCACAGCATCAGACAGTGCTCAGCATAATTATGCAGTGCAGGCATCTCCTCTATCCTTCAAAAGGCAGGCTGAAAATAAACTGGGATCTATTAGAAAAAAACTTAGATTGTTGCAGCAGAATCGTAGGAAATTGAAGATAAAAGTTTCCTGCTTAACTCAGGTCATCACTTCTGTCAAGGAGAAGCTGCTCATTTCTAGTGGCTGTGCAGAGATGCTGGAGAACTCCTTCAGTGGATTCCATAAGACCTTGCTCACCAGAAAGGTGCAAGGTAAAAAATCGAAAGTGTCAAGAGGAGTTGCGTTCATTTGCGATGACTCTGCACTTCTATTCCGCCAAAGCTTATAGTTTTGTGCGTAAAGTTTTTGACCTTGTACTGCCTCACCCCGAAACCATCCGAACGTGGTACAGCCACATTTCTGCAGATCCCGGTTTTACAAAGCCTGCTTTTTCTGCTGTTGCATGTCATGTGCAGAACAGAAAAGTTGAAGGAAAGGAGACCTTGTGTGCTCTCATGTTGGATGAAGTGGCCATTCGAAAGCACGAATATGCAGCTGTAAGATTCCATGGATATGTGGACCTTGGCTGTGGCACTGTTGATGACAGTCACCACCAGCCAAAGATGCCTTGGTCCTCATGGTTGTAGCCATCAACGACTCCTGAAAAATCCCTGTTGCCTATTTCCTCATTGATGGAATGAATGGTGAAGAGCGTGCCAACATCATCAGGGAATGCCTTCATAGACATAGTTCGTTCAGTCTCCTTGACGTGCGATGGACCATCATGCCACTTTTCCATGATGAGAGCCCTGGGAGTAAAATTGGATGTCAATAACATGAGATCCTCTTTTGCACATCCTGCTGACCCATCACAATTGGTCCATGTGCTGCTGGATGTTTGCCATATGTTGAAGCTGATCAGAAACACATTGGCTGACGGGGTTTACTCCAAACTCCAAATGGAGAAATCTGTTGGAAATACATTGAGGAGTTGAATAAACGTCAAGAGATGGAGGGACTACGACTTGGAAACAAGTTAAAAATGGCTCATGTACGGTGGGAGAAACAGAAGATGAAGGTGAAGCTTGCAGCTCAGGTGTTCAGCAGCAGTGTAGCAGATGCTCTTGAGTACTGTAACACACAGTTGCATCTTCCACAGTTCAGCGGGTGCGAGGAGACAGTGAAGTTCCTGAGAATCATTGATGCCGCCTTCGATGTCCTTAACAGCAGGAACCCTTTGGGGAAGGGGTCCAAAGCCCCAATGAGGACATCCAACAAAGACCGGGTACAGGAAATCCTGCTAAAGGCTCAAAGGTCACTCTTGGAACTGAAAGACAGCAAAGGCAAGCTGGTGCATTTAGGCCCCAGGAAAACGTGTGTAGTTGGCTTTATTGCCAGTTGCGCAAGTGCATGGAATATTTTCCTTGAAGTGGTCATCCAGCCAAATGCACCTTGCCGTTACCTCCTCCCCTACAAGCTGAGCCAAGATCACCTTGAGCTGTTCTTCTCCTGTCTTAGAGCACGTGGTGGATGCAACAACAATCCCACATCAAGACAGTTTACAGCTGCCTACAAGCGTCTTCTTTTGAAGTCCCAAGTAAAGACAGGTACAGGCAACTGAATCCTCCGTGATAATACCACCATCATGGATGTCACACCTGCTGCAGCAAACACCTTGCGCAGGTTTGATCTGAATCCTGTGGAGCCTGTGGAGCTTTCTGACCATGAATACCAGCTCTGCCCAAGTGTTGATACTTTGTCTGACTACAAGGATGCGGCAATCAACTACATTGCTGGGTTTGTGGTCAAAAAGCTAAAGGAAAAGCATACCTGCATGCCTTGTGCTGACGCTCTTTCTTCCACCGTACATCCCTTCATTCTGTTGAAGAATCGTGGAGGTTTGTCCAAACCATCTGACGGGATAGTTGCTGTGTGCAGGGAGTCGGAGCGTTGCTTTCAGAGAATTTTGAGAACAACTTCCGGCAAACTCCCCCAGGGACATGGTATAACAGCAGCCATTGTCATTCGAGTACTGGAATACAGTGCTGGTAAGACATTGTTCCCAGACCTGCACAACCACATGTTCGAAACCACTGTTGAGGACAATCACGTACATCTTCTGGTGAAAATGGCATCCTCTTTATATTGTAAAATAAGAATGAACCATCTGGCAAGACGGGCAACAGAGAGTCTGCATAAGGACTCTGTTAGACATAAATTCACAAAGCTAAACCACATTACTGGGAAGGATAGATAGATAGATAGCAAACATACGTAATACCAAAAATTCCCCCACCCCTCATTTTAACAATTGGAATTAAACCATGTCAAAATATAAACTATTTTATACTATAAATTGAAACCTTGCAAAAAAAAAATTGTAAATAAGATTTAGAAAACAAGATAATTGTTGTCAACAGTGGAACACGTAGAGCATATCTCAAACCACCCTCCAGCCAATAAGATCTGTATTTGTACAGTTTAGTGTTCAGTGTAATACTTGGAGCTTGCATGACTTGGCACAAAGCACTCAAAACTGCACAAAGACATTGTTCAATTGTAGACTTGGAGCTTGCATATGTTACGTATTTTAAAGAATCTAAGCTACCCACACATAGACTCAATGATGCAGGACCAAACATATTAGCCGTAAATACCATACATAGCCACAGGGAAACGGGACCTTACTGAAGGCTGCAATAACAGCTCCATCCACAGAGGGCAGCACCAGACAGGTAAGGAGGCCGAGGGTAATAGTCACCCCGGCTCCTCCCACTACTTCCGGGCTTGTGGATCCATACCATAACAGACGGTTGGAGCCAGAGCAAGCCAGAACTCTCCAGGCAGTGATTAGACATACGTGGGTTGATGGCTAGGATCAGCTAGGAGAATACTCTTGCACGTGCTTAGAATACATCTTCAACCTCTCTTTGCTTCAGAGTATCAGTTTACCATACCGAAAATACTTTATACAAATAAAGTCTCTTTAAAGCTATTCCTTTGGATTCGAATACTTTCCCTGAAGAAATACGTAATACATAACGGAGCACAAGGCATAGTTGAATAGTACATTTCTTTTTGAACAGCACCTCCGATCAGTGACCTCTGTAACCTCTATAAAACAAAATAAATTATATTGTCTCGTATTTATATACATGTTGCATATATTTATATGTTTTTTACGTGTTGTGATTGTCTGAGTTTGTGATGTGAGTCTATGGTCTCGTATGTATATGCATGTTTCATGTATTTATATTGTTGTTGTTGAGTGTTTGTCTGTAACTGTGGTTCTTTGTGCTGCTGCCTGCCTTGGCCAGGTCACCTTTGAAAAAGAGATTCTTAATCTCAATAGTTTTTTCTCCTGGTTAAATAAAGGTTGAATAAAAAATAAATGTTTTTTACATGTTGTGACTGTCTTAAGTTTGTGATGTGAGTCTATGGTCTTGTATATACATGTTTCATGTATTTATATGTTTTTTTACATGTTGTGACTGTCTGAGTTTGTGTTGTGAGTCTTTGGTCTCGTATTTATATGCATGTTTCATGTATTTATGTTTTTTACATGTTGTGACTGTCTGAGTTTGTGATGCGAGTCTTTGTTCTATTGTGTCTCGTATTCATATACATGTTCTGACTGTCTGAGTTTGTGATGTGAGTCTTTGTTCTATGTTCCCACTCTTGGCCTGCACCTTGACGTGGTGAGTGGGCTTTAAACTAAGCCAGGCCTTTTATATTTTTTCGTTTGTTATATACAGTCTATTTTATTATTGATACAAAGCCTTAATTAAACCCCTTCTCTTCTGTTTGCAGAAACTGGAAACTTCAGAGTATATTTTATCTTAAGTTAGATAATCTTTTTTGTATCCTCATCAGATCCCAGTCCATCATGCTCCTCTACTTGTCTGCCGTGCCACCATCATGCCTCATGCATCACCTCTCAGCGCCTACCCAGCTGCATCTTATTCCATTTCGAAAAAGCGAGTATCTCACCAAGCAAAGTTTTGCTAATGCCTGCTCAAGTTATTTAAATACTTCATTCTATGGATATCTGAAAATATTTACAGATGGTTCTAAAGATCCCAAAGGACAATGTGGTATTGGCATATATATTCCAGAATTTGAAAAAGGATATGGATATAGAGTGGGTGACTTTATCAGTATACTCAATCGAGATGGCCACAATAATAACCGCTCTTAGATGGGTTGTAGATACTAAGTTTTATAACAGATAATTCAATACGTGAAGATTTGGTGATAGAGGTAAAGCATCTTCTTTTAATATTATAAGCCTTGGTTTAGTTGGTTTACCATGGAATATATGGCAATGAAATTGCTGATAAATTAGCTAAAAGATACTAACCTAATTAGAAGAATTTAACCTTAAGTATATATATATATATTTTTTTTTATTCATTTGTTTTATTTTGTTTATTTTGTTTCGTTAGTTTGGTTTTTTCTTTGAATTTATTTTTATGATTGAAAGTATCATTTGCCAACGTCCTTGTGACAAACTCCTGTGTAGTAGTCCAGTAGGTGGCGGTATATGGGGAAAAACTATGATCCTCCACTAAACTAGAAGAAGAAGAAGACCTCTGCATCCGGTACATCACGGACTAGGTCACGTGTCTTGCCCCATAACGCAAATCGCTCCTGTATGTTACCCTGCGCCACTGAGCAGTTTGTATAGGAATGAATGGGCGGCCATTTTCCAGTCTGTGGTCCATCCTTTATTATGTCCATGGCCTAGGCTGAGGTGCTGCCTTCTGTGAATGGAGTAGCTATTGCAGCCTTCAGTAAGGTCCTGCTCCCCTTGTGGCTATGTACAGTATTTACGGCTTATATGTTCGGTCCTGCTTCCTAATGGCTATGTGGAGGCAGCTTATGTGCTTAAAATACGTAACATGTCTAAGACCCAATGTCTGTGGAGCAAATCATAAACAACCGTGACATTAAAGGAGCATTTCACCGGTGGAGGCATGAATATGTATTGAAATTGGGTCCTATATGTAGTCGAATAATAAAATACAATTCTAATTTGGTGCCGTCTTGACCGAGAAAAGGCAGAAAGTGACTTTTTGGCGCTTTTGGATTGAAGACAACTCCCACCATGCACCACGATGCACAGCTTCGCTGGCCACTCCCGCTGATCTAGATCTCCGCCTATCGGACACCTCGCTGTTCCATCTACCAAGCTGATACTGCAAGACTGCTTGAAAATCATTTCACACAACATTTCTAGTGAAGAGTATTAGTTGGTGAACTCAGTGAATTAGTCCTCGTTTGTATTTCTTTCGAAAAGGTGAACCTTTGCATGGTGCCATCTTCTATGTCAGATCAAATACCTTCCGCAATTGTACTTCAGTTTTATCAACAGCCTCTGTTAGCTTAGCTTCAGACGCTGTGGATGTTGGTTTCTGCTGGTGTAGTCCCACCCACTGGCACTGCTCTAATAGGTCTGTAACGTCAGTGGGTCTCACCCCCTATAGAGGGGTGGGACTAATGCTTGTAGCCTTACGAGAATCCTCCCCTCTTACACTTCCTATTTACTTCTACGCAAAAATCGTCATATTGCGTCATCTTAAACAGGATGTGTTGGAGATCGATACGGATCTCTCCAGTCTCTCCAGAAAATAAGGGAATGATGCACAACCATTCAAAAACATGAGTTTCTAACAATATAAAGCTTAATGGAAATGGGTGAAGTTTCCCTTTAATAATACATTTTGATGACCCTGGTGTGTGCTCGTAGCAGCCCAGGTGTGAAATAAAATGCATTTTTTTCTTCATTTAAGGCAAGGCAACTTTATTTATATAGCACTTTTCAACACAAGGCAGACTCAAAGTGCTTCACATATAAACATTGTCACACAATAAAATAAAATAATGGATAAGTAAAAGAAAACATATGCAAAGAAATGGGTAAAATAGAAAGTTAATAAGGCATTTTATTATTAAAATAGAAAATAAAGGCAAAGTTAAAAAAGCTTTTTAGAAAGTGCAATGTATTTAAGATTTAGCAGAAAGCTAAAGCAAACATAAACGTCTTCAGTCTTGTTTTAAAGGTGCTCAGAGTTGGGGCAAGTCTTAAATCCTCTGGGAGTTTATTCCAGCTATTTGTTGCATAGTAACTAAATCCTGCTTTCCCATGTTTCGTGTTTACTCTGGGGATAATTAACAGATTGGTCTCAGAGGATCTTAGTGGTCTAGAAGGCTTATGTAGTGGAAGCATATCAGTTAAATATTTTGGGCCTAAACCATGTCGGGGTTTATAGGTTAGCAACATGATTTTAAAATCAATTCTCTGACCTACAGGAAGCAAATGTAACGATTTCAGAATTGGTGGAATATGTTCAAATTTTTTGGTCTTTGTTAGAACCCTAGCAGCAGCATTCTGAACAAGCTCAAGCTTCCTCACGCTACGGCTACACCAGACGCGGAAATTTTGCTTTGCGGACACGGTGTGAACGCAGCAGAATTTGAAACCGTTGAAAGCAATGAGAGTGGCTACACCAGACGCTGAAACTGAATGTACTGCGCAGACATTTCCGACATTTCCCGCGAGGAAAATTAAGACATAGACTGGTTTCTATTTTTATTATTTTCCGCGAGGTTTGCGTGGGCCTTTAACATAGAGTATGGTAATAAATCAATGTAATGAAAACCATTATATATTTTCTGTGAATAATGAGGGAATCAATAAATCTGATTATTTCCCAAACCCTCGAGAGCTGTTACTATGGAGATTTAACGTTTTTAACGATTAAAACATTACTTTTCTGTTTGAAGACGACAGTGTATAAGATAGATAGTATACGTAGACAGTGTAAGTATATAGATGGCAAGTAGGCCTAGATAGTTGATAGTTCAAGAATGGATGATTATATATTAATTCATGAAGTTGAAAAACGAGTACAGCTTTACGACCACAGTGACCCGAAATATAAGGATAAACGTCAAAGAGATGCCGGATGGAGAGCTGTTTCGGAGGCAGTTGGCATAACTGGTGAGTAACTTCTATACTATACTTCTATACTATAAGCAGCTATTGAACTGGACCATAGTAATACTAATTATTCATAATAGTGGACGTTCCTCAAAATCATTATGTCTATAGCATTACTTTAAAATTGTTTTACTTAGTCTATAGTGCTTATTCTGATAAGGTATTTTAAGTGGAAACAGATTAAAATGAATCATGGTGTCAACAAGAACGTTTTAATCAACATACATTTGGAACCAAGAATGTCTAATGAGAGAGAGGGAAAACAGACAGAGTGAGAGAGAGACAGGGAAACAGACAGAGAAAGAGAGCGGGGGGGGGGGAGAGACAGACAGAGCGAGAGAGAGAGAGATTGATAATCAATATCTATTTACAAAATATCAATATCTATTTACAAAAAGATATATATATACAATGATCATCATGTTATCCAAACCTATTAAACTACATTATTTACAAAATTATTTACACATTATGTGCACTACTTAAAGCTCCTTCTGGGGAGTCAAAGAAATTACAGAGGAACTCTCGAGTCTGAAAGGCTTCCCTGGGTCCTCTGTTACCCCCCATGTGTCTGACACTTTGCAGACCATGTTCTCCATCCCTTTGACCCTCTACCATATCTCTGTTCTTAGGCTTGATCAGATAATTATGTAGCACACATGCTGCCATGACTACCATGTCTATATGACACGGCAGCATGGATATTCTTGACAAAAAAAACCTCCATCTGGCCGCAAGAATGCCAAAGGCACACTCCACTGTCATGCGAGCTCTTGACAGCCTGTAGTTAAAGTGACTATTATGCCTTGACAGGTTGCTGCCAGGGTAGGGTCGCATCAGGTACCGCTTCAAGGGAAACGCAGCATCACCTACCATCATGTATGGCACGTCACCTTGCTGACCATAACCTGGCAGGGGGGTGTCTTCTGGCACATTCAAAGTCTTTTCACTCATTCCCCTCCCAGTGCTGAATGAGCGAACACCCCACCATCACTTGCACGGCCAAAATCGCCAACTTGTATGATTATACATTTTTGAGTCCGCATCCACCAGGGCCAACAAGATTATTGAAAATGTTTTTTTATAATTAAAAAACTGGCTGCATGATTTTTTGGGTGCTTGAATTTGAATGTGCTTCCCGTCGATGGCCCCAATGCAATTTGGAAACTGCCATCTTCTCCAAAAGCGCTCTGCGATAGCTGTCCATGATTCCTCCGTTGGTTTCGGCATTTGGGTCTCCATCATGTGATCGACAACTGCCCTACAGGTCATGTGAACGGAGTCTGCCACTGTTTTTCTGCCCAGCCTGTAGGCAAGAGCCAGACTCCTGAAAGACTCTCCGGTGGCAAGGAATCTGTAGGAAAATATATAATTGTTAACTGGTGTACAACATACATGAGTTATTGTTACTTTAAAGAAAAAAATCTGTTATTCAATTATCTGGCAATTTATGTCAACAGTTGTGAAGTGCCAAGGTCGCTGGAGGACCTAAGGGACCAATTTTCCAAAAACAAAACAAAAGGAGTGGAAATACACCCAAGCCCTGTCTTTTCTTATTCCCCACCTTCAACCCAGGAGGTACAGTGCAAACACTGAAAGGCAGTGATGGCTCACTGATTCCCAGCGCACTATTTTACATATAGCACAAGTTCTAAAATAACTGAAATTATTTCTCATTTTAAGAATCAGCATACATTTACCTAGACTATAAATCATTGTGCATGTCATTTATGCTTTAGCTCTAGAAGCAACCTAGACCAAGTTGAAGATTGGGAGGCATTGGACCTGAGCCATGGAGAGGATGTGCGGGAGGAGAATGACCATCAACCAGATCAGCATTCTCAACCTGGTTCTTCAACCAACAGGGTAGGGCTGTGCAATGTTTTCCTAACCTAATAAATATTTGTGTTAAATAATTGTAATTTCAATGTTGATTCAAATAATTGTGATTATCATTCTTTTCCATAATCAAACAGCCCTACAGCAGACCTGCTGCACGAAAGAGGGCCTCAGCACCTTTGGAGTCTTTGGAGGATAGGCTGCTGGCTATGGTCCAGGAGCCTCCACAGCACATGCACCATCGTGTGCCACAGGAGGAGGATGAGATGTTACATTTTGCCCTCAGTCTGGTGCCCTTGCTGAACAAATTAAGTGGCTGGGGTAAGCTGAGGGCAAAGATTGCTCTTTTAGAAGGGCTCCAGGGTGTCCATGATCTGGACCAAGGGCACCAGCAGGCACAGATGCAGGGCCCTGGTCTAATTAGGCCATGGGATCAGACATCCCAGCCATCCCACCAGAGCCACCAGCCATCCCACCAGAGCCGCCAGCCATCCCACCAGAGCCGCCAACCCCAACTATTATATGCACCACCCTCACATGCACAGGCACAGAGGTTACAGACCAAGTGAGGAGACTTGGGAGGGGAATGTGGTGAGAGTACTGTGCCCTCACCCATTCCTCCCTACACAGACTTATAGTGTATTAATAGTGCAATAAATTGTCTATTTAAATCAATATTTCCTTCGTGTTTCTCTGTAACTTGTCAACACCTAAGCCCATGCAGTTTGTCTGAAATTGATGGAGTAAGTAAGGCGGTGCAATGCCCCCCTGGGCCTTGAGCCTCCAAATAGAGGCCCATTGGGACCACCCTGCTCTCTCCCCAAAACCATAATAATCATTGCAAAAGCTTGTGTGTTGGCCTACCTCAGTGTAACCACAAGTCTTTGCTTGGGTTCGACTGCCAGTCTGTAATTGGTGTCCTGTCGCTGGAGATCTGCACCAATCACTGACAGGATGTGGTCATCTGCGTTGGTGTCATACGAAAATACGATCGATGGGTTGCAGCGTTAAAACGCAACTCCTCCGCCAGGTTGTAAAATACCCCTTGCTGTCGCCTGCGCTGGTTGATTGCAGTCACCCAGGTCCGTTTCCTCTTTTTAATACTTTGGAGGATAACAAGTAAGGCAAGTGCTTCCTCCTTTTCACTGTAGGCACTGTTAAACAACTCTCTTGTGGTTAGATTGCACATCTGTCATCTATGCTAGACTATCTGCAACTAGCCTGTCTGTCATTAACAAATTAATCAGTTAGTTAGTATCACACAAACATACGTTTAAAACAACTCTGTAGAGGTTAGATTATTCACAGCTTTTCATCTATGCTAATATGTCTGCAACTAGACTGTCTGCAATACCGAAGTTTTACATAACTTGCTATATATCAAACCTACTTAGTCAGACTAATATTATATGATCTTTGACGTGGAAGTGGTTACCCTAGCTATTTCATTTGCAACTAGTTCGTTTGTATCAAATTAGTTAGTTGGTCACTTACAACGTAACTTGTTCTATGGTTTATGGTTTATGTCCGTTGATGGTTGCTTGGTAACTATGTCTAGCTCAAATTTTAACCTTATACGAATGTAGTTTGATTTACGGGTTGCTGTAGACTTAATACTTACCCATGTTACTCTGTTCCAGATGACTGGTGCCGATGAACTGTGGTTTATAAAATATATAAACACAGATCAAAAAAGATAAAGGAGCCATTTTTAACGCGTCCAGTGTAGCCGGTTAATTTAAAATTTCCGCTTGGTGAACGTTCTATTTGCGCACGGCAGAATTTCCGCGTCTGGTTTAGCCGTAGCGTCAGTTTGTTTTGGGAGATCTGTAAGGAGACCATTGCAGTAATCAAGCTTACTAGTGATTAAGGCATGTACAAGTTTTTCTAAGTCTTCGGTGGACATGAGCCCTCTAAGTCTTGCTACATTTTTAAGGTGATAATATGCCCGATTTTGTAACTGATTTGATAGACTGTCGAAATGTAAATCTGAATCCATGATAACCCCTAGATTGCTGGCTTTGATTGAGGTTTTCAGGGACAGAGAGTGAAGGTGTGGGTTACTTTAAGCCTTTCCATTTTAGAGCCAAATACAATTATCTCTGTTTTGTCCTCATTTAGTTGAAGGAAATTTCGGCACATCCATTTCTTTCACTTGCTCAATGCACTGGCACAGCAGATCTATGGGCCGATAGTCATTTGGTGATAGCGATTCATAGATTTGCGTGTCATCAGCATAGCAATGATGGTCAATATTGTTATTTTGCATGATTTGCCCTAGTGGGAGCATGTAGATGTTGAATAAAGAGGGTCCTAAGATCGAACCTTGTGGGACTCCACATGTCACGTTGGTTGATTCTGATACAAAGTCGCCAATGGAAAAAAAAAAAGTACTTCCTATTTTGTAGGTAGGACCTGAACCAATTTAAGACTGTGCCGGAAAGCCCCACCCAGTTTTCTAACCTGTCCAGAAGTAATGTATGGTCTACAGTGTCGAATGCAGCACTGAGGTCAAGTCGCATTAGTATTGAGGTTTTGCCAGAGTCTGTGTTAAGACGGATGTTGTTTACAACTTTAATATTGGCGGTCAGTGCTGTGCAGTGGTCGAAATCCTGATTGGAAGGTATCATAGCAAGCAGTTGATGCCAGGAATTGATTAAGTTGCTGGAGGACAACTTTCTCAATGATTGTACTCATGAAGGGTAGATTTGATATTGGTCTGTAGTTGTTAATAATAGAGGCATCTAGGCTCCGCTTTTTTAAAAGGGGTTTAATAACTGCAGTTTTCAAAGCTTTTGGGAAATTGCCTGACTGGCGAGAGTTGTTAACTATCTGCAATATGTCTACTGCTAGGCAGTCGGAAAACATTCTCAAAGAGGTTGGTAGGTAAAGTATCAAGGCAACAGGTGGATGGCTTTAGTTGTGTCACAGTTTCCACAAGATTTTGAGTCTATAACATTAAAGCATGCCATCCTTGTCTGATGCCTTCAATTTTATCTGTATAAAAAGCTGCAAACTCATTGCATTTCTGCGTAGAATGGTGATCAGGTGGAATTTGTGTTGGGGGGGTTGGTCAGTCTGTCAACAGTTGCAAATAGGATTTTTTCAAGCAGCAGAGAGGGGGGTGGCCGTTCCTCGCCAAGCCAGCATCAGCAATGGGGGAAGGCACAGTGTTGATGGCGTCGGGCGGGCTGTTGTCTCTCTTCAAGGTCTGTGGGCTGTCTGCTATCTGTGTGTCAGATATTTTGAGCCATTTTGTAAATTTAGGGGTGAGCTGAGCCAGCTAAATATCACCACCTAAATACAGTAGGGTAGTGTTGCCTCTTGCTGCACCAGTAGTAGTAGCTGCTAGCCTATAGGTCAAACTACTGGTTGTTCTTCCCGAGGACAAATTTGCGCGATAAACACCACAAAATGAAGTTGTTGTATGTCTCCACCTGTCGTCTTCTCCCATGCGAATTATCCTGTAGAAAAGAAATAACTCTGGGTGAAAAGAAGACGGAGCGCACAATCATTAAGTTATTTTTCTCTAGTCAAAGCGTATATCTACTTGGCTCAGTTAAAATGCAGGGGCACATTAATTGAAGTTTGATTTTATTTTGTAGAACAATGTAGAGCAATGTTAAAGGACAAATTAATAAACAACATCGTTGCATGTAGTAAAAGAACAACCTCAAATTATCATTTATATTTATAGCGTCTTCCAAAACGTATTTCTTTACTTGTATTCAAAAAAATCTTTTTTTAATTTTTTTAATCTTTTTTATTAGTATATTCTCCACAGGAATAATTGGAAGACCGCTCCATCTAGCTCCCCTCCACAGCCAGACACAGCAACGATCCTCCAGCTCCATTCAGGCCGTGAAGGTGGACAGCTTTCTCTGAGCTGCTTTGGCCGTTTGCTGTTTGCTCAGCCTCCTGGGTTGTCCTCACTTGTGGCGTAGCTGTGGTCCTGATGTCTGGCACCCAACAGTAGCACCTCACAGTGTGGACAGGCCTGAACAATTTCCTCCTTTTGAAGGACCCGGACAAGCCAGCCAGCAACGTAGAACAGGCCCTCCTCCTGGATGCAATCGCCAACAGTCTACAAGTAAGAGAATATACAGTGTTACATTGAATATGAGCATGATCATATGTGAATGTCTTTCATGTGATTTATGACTGTAGCGGTGTGTCAATGCAGTAATTTGTCTTGTTGAGATGACCTGATCTTCCACAATGTCCGATACCACTAGTTCCTCAATCTCTGTTGTCAGGGTGGTCAGGGAGGGCAATCGAGGTCATTGGAGCTGTTGAGGTGGAGGGGATTGGGTCCTCTGAGATACTGGCTAGGAGGGTTGTCCCGTCATCCAGCTCGCAGTTTGATGCAGTCGATGCAGAAAGAGCAGGTATAATGTTTGATACACTCAAACCCCTGAGTGCAGTGGTGAATTCCCTCGCACTGGGATTGTATTTGTGCCCCCCTTTGCCCCGAATCAAGGAGAATAGGTTCTTTAAAAAACAATCTTCCGAATGATGGACCAGAGAAAGGTTAGACATAGCGACCTTTTAAAGGTGTGCATCAAAAGTTTACAGATGCGGGCTATAGTCGCTCAATTGAGCAGATGAAAAACCGTTGGAAGGTATTGAAGGCATCTTACAACAAGGCCAAACAAGCAGTTGACAAGAGTGGTGCGGCTCCAACCAATTTTCCATTCTATGAAAAGATGAACAGTTTCATCGGAGGACGGCCAATATTCAATGTGGAGGAAAATGGAATTGATGTTGGTTTTAGAACGGACGAGGACGTGAATGTAACATCCTCTGGTAAGTTGTCACCGTTGTTATAAGGTTTAGGATAAATTCATGGCTACACATGACTTATTGCTTGCTTTTTAGCGATGGTTTGAGGTTGGCTGATAATACATGAGAGTAGCCTACTTAATGTTATTTCAAGTATCACATACATCCCATGTTAGTTCTTAACACGTAGGCCTATGTATTCTGTGGTAGATCATGATGATAGTGACGGCAATGACACTGTTGGCAACGCTCCGGAGTCAATAGCAGAGGAGACCTCCAACGTTGCCCTTCCTGCGTCAAAATAAGAGTAAGCCACTGCTTCGGTAAAAAAGAATGAGCCTGTTAAATGTGGGGTTAGATAAAGTTAAAGGTGTGAGCTAGGCTATGAGCTAAGTCCTGTTGCACCCTAAAAAATACTAGTTTACTACAGCATTTACTACAGTATACTATAGATTACTATAGAATACTATAATATACTACAATATAGCGTGGGATTTACTATAGTAATATTCCAGACAGTGTAGTGTACTATGGTAAATACTATAGTAAAATACTACACAGTGTAGTATACTATAGATTACTATAATATACTACAATATAGTGTGGGATCTACTATAGTAATTTTCCAGACATTATAGTGTACTATGGTAAATACTATAGTAAGTCACTACACAGTGTAGCATAGTGTACTATAGTTAACTATAATATACTTTTTTTAATACATATTTTCATCATTCTGTAATTTGTCCTAAAATGAATAAGTGAAACATAAGCAAAATATTTGTATTATGTGCAGATTTTATTGTAGGCTATGTCACTTTGAATAAAAGTGACATAAACATAAACCACACATAAATATAAAACATAATGCACAACATGCATAGGCTACAACAGCCAGAATATAATAACAATGAAAGAGTACAATTGAAGCCTTAACTTTAAACATTTTCTAATACAGGCATCTTAATAAGAATAATTTACTCATCGTGTACGTAGCAAAAGCATTTGCATAAAATATCATTAGGTTTGCAAAGAAGTATTTCATGGGTCTTTCTGAAATTCACAATTTGCTTAGCAGTATTCACCTTAGCAAAATCATCATAGATTCTTAATTGTCTGGAATCCTTTTTTAATCTAAAATGTTGTAGGTACACCTCTTCACACTTGCATGCTGATAAGCAACCACAATTGAGCTTACAAAGAAGTATGGATTTAATGCTACCATGCTCTCCGTTTTTTAGAGCCACACAAGAATTATTGCGTTTAAAATTTGCTGCATACATTTCAGTTGTGTATAAAAGTGTGGTGGATGAAACATCTCTTGAATTCTTCTGACAGTGGCCTATATATAATTTCCAAAGAGAATGGACTCCCCCAGTGTAATTACTCTTGTTGTTAGGGTTAGGGTTAGGGTTAGCAGAATTTGGGTTAGGTTTTTATAACAACGTTCGGCTCTTGATGGTCATGGACCCTGGGTGCACTGGCACACCATCTCCCAATCCTTTCATAATTTTCTTCGGTTATTTCTTTTTTTGTTATTTTTCTTTTTTTGATTTATATTTTTTTCATTTTTTTGTGTGTTATTTTCTTTTTCTGTGAAGAATAAAAATAAAGATAAAAACAGAGGAAGGGAAGGAAGAGCAGGGGGACCAGCAGCTGGGGTCTGAGGAGGCGCGGAACAGTCTATTTTGTACCCCCAGGGGGATCAGAGGGAGCAGGGTGCCGTCATCGCCAGAGTGCCCAGGGGGCCGGGGCCCCGAGAGACCTCCCATAATGGGGTAGTCGGCGCAGCAAACGGGTCGATAAAAACACTTCTAGTTAAAATGGTGCATGCTAATAATAAAAGTGGGGGATCAAAGGATCCTGCCCATCAACCTTTCGTATAAGTATATATGCAAGAATAAAAATAAAGGAAAGATAAATATATAGATATATAAATAAATACGCACTCATACGTACTAGTTCATTCACACTAATATTGTCATCAAATGTGGAAACATGCGCATAAATAAAAATAATATGTATATATAAAATATAAAGAAAAAGGAGCAAGCTGCAGTATCGAAAGAATTCATTGGTGAACTGCAGGAGCCCTTTTAATAAATAAAACAATCCGCATGCACATAAAACCATGGTAGGAACATATAAGACATAAATCAAACTTAATAATAAAATAAATAAGATGAATAAATAGGATAAAAATAGATAAGTGAATAAATAACAGTAAAAGAGACATAATAAAACCATTCAAACATTCAGAACATCCTGTTGTGTGAAGGAGAAGACATAAAATATTATAAAAGAAAGCACACAGAAGGGGTAAAAACATGCAACACATTAGAACGCACAGTCGACCCGATGCCGCGCAAGAAGAAAACCCAGGGAGGAATCCCGAGACAATCCAGTGCCCCCAGCACCGGACCAGCGCGGACCCTACTCCCTGATGTTAAGGCCCAAGGGGGTAACGGTCCTAAGTTTGGCTATCCATCTGTGCTCCGCTGCCTTCCTCTGTCTGTCCGACCAGCACGCCTTCATCTCCAGCCCGGTGATGAATAATGAAGTAATGGGGTGTGTTTGGAAATGTTTGACTATTTGAGTGTTGAGTGTGCCTATGTGTATTGTATATAATGTTGTTTTAGTCTGTTGAGTATGGTGTGCTTTGTTTCGCCGACATAGATGATGTGGCATTCGGAGCATGTAATGGCGTAAATGATGTTTTTGTCCAGGATAGTGAGTTTTTGTATGATAGGGCTGGAGGTGGAGGCGAGCCGGTTGCGGATGACCGCCAACTGCTGGAAATGGCCTCGGTGTTGAGAGGGGGCGCCTCCAGTGTCCGTGGAGAAGCGGGCCCGCACCAGGACATCCTGCAGGTTCCGGTTTTTCCTAAAAGCTGAGATGATTTTGTGATTTTGAAGTGCGGGAATGTTGTGTTGTGCGTGTGTGAATGCGTTTTTCAGTTTGGAGTGTATGTGTATGATGTTTTGTGTATATGTGCTGATGAGGGGTATGATGCGTGTGTGTGGCTGGCGCCCCTGATCGTCTCCGCTCCTGATGGCAGGGGTCCCCTCAGGGAACCTGTTTGGGAAGACCACCTGACTCAGGGATCCAGGCACTCCTAGTGGAGGCCCCACCTCAGCCGGGCTGTGGAGGAAAGGGGCGGACACCAAGTCCGTCCCTCCAGTGTAAGGGAGCCGGCTAAGGTGAGGCATAGAAGAAGGGGGCTGGTTAGGGTCAGGGAGATGGTGGGGGCCCACAGTGGAAGCCGCAGGCTGGTTAAAGTGAAACGGAGTGGGTGACGAGGGGTTATGGTGAGACGTGGTGATTGTGCGCTGACTAGAATGTAACGTGGTGGAGAAATGGCTAGGGTGAGACGGGGTGGGTGGTGAATGGTGGAGAGGAGACGGCGCGCGGAGGGTTAGTGGGTTGGGGTTAGGGTTAGGGCACGGGGTGGAGGGGTTAGGGTTAGGAATTTTTGGAATCACACCAAATACTGACAAATTGTTTTGTTACACCAAGGCAAACACTATGCATATATTCTGGCACAAAATGTTTGATAATGTCGAAATTAGGAAGTAGCAGCAGTTGACGAGGTCCCTTAACCCCATTAACATCTGTGTCTGATTGTATTGCAGCAGATGCCTGATGGGTAGTCTGATCATGTGTTCTTAGTTGAGGATACTCAGTAGAGTGAGGATATACATGTGTAAAACATTTTCCCTTTGGTTCTATTTCTCCGATATGCAGACAAAACCCACACCCATATCTGCCGTTAAATTGTTTCATGTCCTGTACCATGGCAGGGGTAGGCGTATCACATATGCAGACACGTTTATGACCAGTGTTGTCATGCCAAGAAAACCCTTCTGTGAATAGATCTTGTAATTCCTTGACAAATGGCCATAACAGTGTTGGCATTTCGGGTTTAGGACCAAACCAAAGGGAATGTAGAAGAGAATACTTTCCACGGATAGTAAATGGAAGTTCATTGACTGTGCAGATAATTGGCCAAATTGAGTAATTGGATGATTTAAAAACTGAAGCCCCATCAATGATAAATGAAAGTGAAATGTTGCCAAGGGTATCAACAAAAGTTTTACGTTTTAAAGTGTACATACTTCCACTGTAAATGTCCCCCATACCCATATTGGTTTTGTTGTCATTTAAGTACTTGTAGAAAGTAGTGTTTTTCCATAAGGACATTACGAGAAAATAATACCCTTCATTTTTGTTTACTCTTTCATCAACATTTCCGTCACTGCAGCAAGGGTTAAACAACTTACCTATATATTGCGAGCAAATTTTACCGTAATGGTGAATTTGGAATTGTTTTGCCAAATTAAAGAAAGATTTGTCAAAGTAGTATTTACTTGTGGGGGCACATCCAGGTGCTCCAATATTTAAAAGATCCAACAAATCTTTTAATCCACTGCCACTAATGCTGTGCTTCAAGATGGAGGCCAGAATGAGGCACAGTAGCTGTCCACGGTTAATTAATGCACCAGAGTAGATGGGTTGCTCTTGGATTTCAGGATCGTTGAAGATGTTCTGTGCAAAGAGATGCAGACAAACACAATGCATTCCATTTCGTAACTCATGATTTTATTGTCGTTAGTTAGTCACACAGAATAACATCTCCAATCACAAAAATACTCACTGTGAAACAATCATCATCGTCATCCATTTCAGCGGATTCTGTTTCATTTTTTCCATCCTCTGGTATCAAGTCGGGCTGCGTTAAATTTAAAATGAGTGTCAAAGTTCTGTGCATGTTCAGACCCAGACCCACGGTTCTCGAGTTATTACGATATATTATATATTATATACAAGTATGTTATATTTGTAATTTTAGTAAAAGGTTGGACACACAATTAACCTTACTTATAAAGTAGGCTATTCAATCAGTGGACATCAATGCAGAATTATGTCATAATCTCTTATATGCCACTCCATTCTCCCTATTTCAACTAGCTGTGTTTTGTGTGTGTACACACTTGATCAACATGGTCTGGTGGATCATCACAGGGGAATTCAGCTTCATCTGAAGAGTCAATCTGGAAAAGCCAAATTTAACAATGAGGTTAGGATAGCCACAGCAAATAGAAAGTAGCTGTTTGTGGCAGCTTAAACTTAAATCACAATTTTACAGTTATAATTTCTTAACATCCATTCTCTTAATGAACTTTGTTTAGTGTGTACACACCATAGACTGTGTATTCATTTGATCATCAAGGTCTCCGTCATCAGAATTCAGCTGCAAATGAAGGCCTTGAATCAATCTGGAAGCCAGTGGACAAATAGAGGTTAGCCTAGCTGTAGGGAATTACTTCGTGTCGCAAGGAGGCGCTCTTATTCCAGTTTTTCTTACCTCCTCGGTCGAACTTGCTGGCCGTTCCTCTGTTCTCAATTGACTTCTGTACCATCTTGTAGTTTTTGGCACAGGTATGAGAAAAATCGGACAAATATCGTTTATAATTTCGTGACATTTTGCAGTTAGACGACTGTCAATGCAGACAACTGTATAATGAAAACAACTGAACAACTGAAAAAGACAACTGTAAACCTGCGAGCGTCTCACACGCTGCGAATGCGGTTGTAAACATAGTGCTACGCATTCGCAGAGCGTGAGACGTCAGTTGAATATTTGACAGTTGAGTCGTGAGTTTTAGTCGTGAGTTTGCAGCTACGGAAAAATAAAGAAAATGGCAAAATATGAACTATTTGACTTTCCGGATGAAGGGGCTTTGGACATAGGCAAATATCATTGGTGGTAGGGGAAGTAAATTTAATTAATTTAATTAATGACTTTATATCAGTCAGTGGTAAGTAACACAAGTTTTTTTCTCCTTTAACTATGTTTACATAAAATATGTGCATAACTACATACTTATGGTAATAATTCAAATATCATGGTAAACGTTTTCATTTAAAAAACGTAAATTGTTAAGCTTACCTAGCAACGGTAAGGCCCCCTAGCTCACGGCCTATAATGTGGGGCGCCGGTAATGTGGGGGGCACGGCCTGGATGTATAGAGAGAAACTTTATTTTGCCCAAATAATGATAGCATTATAAAACACACATTATGTCAAACAATTTTGACATTGTTTTCAGACAACAGAGTTGGTTTGCAAGAGGAGGCATTATCTTGATTGTGTAGACAAATTGTCGAGCCCGGAGGAGAAAGGGAAGGGGAAAAGGAAGAAACTGAAGAATGGTCGATATTCTGACGATGGCGACGACGTAGTATCGCTAGTAGATAACTAAAGTTTTATTACAGAAATGTAATCTATAGGCCTTGTGGATGAGTTAAATTAAAATCGTTGAAAAACTAAACTTCATTATGATTTACAGGATCCTCAGTTAAGTCAATGTAAGAAGAAGAAGAGAAAAAACACAGGTCATATCGACTTAATGGAACTGGAAAAGCGAGGTATTGGTGCAGTAATGTACAAATATTCACCATATGGAAGTGCTTCATCAGTGAATTATTGTATTTTGATGTAGCCTAATGTTGTTTGTCATATTGTACACCAGGGGTCGCCAACTGGCCTGCTTTGCCTGGCCTGTCAGATCATTTTGACTTTTTGCTTTCTGTCAACTTATTAAGCATATTAGCAAGATTAGATTTGAGTATTCATCTCCTGTTCCGCCTGCATTGTCTACTCGCTCAGGCTCATCCCCCCTGCTGACCTCTGTTGTACATTCTAGTCTTGATGTAACCCTTAACACTATGTACATCTTCTGTTTTTCATAGGATCATGTCAGCTGAACTAAATTAATGAAACCAGGAATGAAGTAAGATCCACTAATGCAATAAACTGTCTGCACTTAATGTTCTACCTACAATTAAAGTTTTTATTTCCTAACTCTATAGTATATGGGTAGATACAGCAATATATTCCTGTAATCTATGAGCTGTAAGCTTTGTACCCTCTAACTGGCTTCTGTATTTGCCCAGGTGTATTTGAGAGTCAGTTTTGTTTTTTTAATGGAATTTTTATTTTCAGTGCCATCACCCTTCTTGTGATTTGCGGGAGAACAACCACAGGCTGCAGAGGGAAAATGATTCTCTCAATGCAAAAAAGCAACTTTGAAATGTAATGCTATTGTTGAAAACGTTGTTTTTTTTTACAAAAGGGTTTTTCTGTTTTACATGTTAGCTAAAAGTCTATTATGAATCCTTTGCTCAAACGTTTTGCAGAAGATGGAGGAGTTTCTTCACTCAACACCAAGACCAACGACAACACCAATACCAACACTATCACCAGACAGCATCACCAGCAACAGCAGACTAGGGATGTAACGATATACCGTAAAACGGTATATCGCGATATGAAAAGGCCACGAATGTCAACCGTACGTTTTTTTCATGTAATACCGTGTCGCGGTATAGCCGCGAGATTGCATGGTAAATGCGCACTGTCGTTTGTGGGCAGTCTGGTGAGCGACATTGTCATTAAAACATTGCACTCAACTTAACACGGTATGCCCAGGCAGCTCACACCACACATAATAATAAGGCAGTGACCGTACGAATAGCAATTAGGGCCCTTACATAGTCGACGCATCGCTACGCTTACACGTCCAAAAGGCTACGCGACGCGACGCTTCGGCCGCCATTAAGCGTCGAAGCGTAGCAAAACGCGCCCTCCAAATTTTTGATACGCGACGCGCCGTTCCATGCAATACCATGCGTTGTCGGTGGGGGCGATACTGCAAATATTGTACATTATTACTACTATAGGTTATATTTACAGAAGAACATATGAGAGGATGCGGGAACGTGATAAGAATGACTTGACGTCTCTTTTACTAATTATCTGTGCCAATTTATGCGAACCCTTCCACAGGGTCAAAGTGCTATTTTGATGCGCGACATCAGACAGCTGATGCGGGACTGTGAGCCATTTTAATGATCTTCTTGTCACCCGATATTCGTTCTATTACTGGCCTTATTTGTTTTAGAATTAGCCTATTTGAATTAATTACGTAATGTTTTGTGTTCACGTTCTATGTGAAACATAAATGTTCATGTTCTGTGTGAAACATAAGTTCAGTAGCCTCTTTGAGTGAATGAAATTTGAAAGCGTGAGTGTGTAGTGAATGAAAAATGTGTGCGTGTATGGTGGGACTATTTTCTGTATTTGATAAATAAACCCCTTTTCTCTAATAATGTTGCCTACCATATAATTTCTGTGGACATTATGCGCTATAGCTTAAAGCCTTTGGCTATAGGCCTACACTTAAATAATTAATTCATCTGTCAAGGCAATATCTCGTTGTATAAACATTTTATATGGATATGAATTAATGAGTTTGACGAAAAACAAATTAGGTAACTTGTGTAACATGATAACTAATGAATCAAAAGTCATGCTTCCAAGTGACCAATGTATACATTTATTGGTCAGTGCGCATACCCAATCGTAGCACATTGTACTGGTGGGGAAACACGCCAGCATCTGACAAAAAATAATCTGCCAGCTGCTCCCTGACAAGGGCCGGTTTTGGTGAGTCGGGAAGATATCGGATGACTCGCGAAAAGAGATCATCAAACTTTGGCGCCGACATCCGAAAATACTGGGAATGCCTCTCCTCGTCCATGCTTCGAAGGATGGGGAAACAAATTCCCCATCCTGATCTCGTGTGGTATTTAACCCATTCAGACCGGATCACGCATGTGTGCGTGTTTACCTTTAAGACCGGATCACGCATCAATGCGTATTTACCATTAATGCCGGCAAACGCGTCTGTGTCATTTGGAGCGGTGTCGTCTTTTCCGAGACACGTGGCCAATAATATGTACTGTGATTGGCTGAAATACTCTTTGGATGAGTGACAGAGATGATTAGGGATTTTTAACTGACTAATAAAATGCTCGAAATTAGCATACACGTGGAGAATGTTTTGGTTTGAAAATGTAAACACTGTGCGAGCGATCCGTCATGGCTGACTCAAGTGAAGGAAGCGATATTGACGAAGTCATCAATTCGGATCTTAATGAAATTAGGCAGGATGATTTTAATGAATTAAATGATATCCCAGATGATGTAGATGTACCAGCCGATCGCGTAGTTAGAGAGCAGTGGATCCAAGCGATGTTTCGAGAGGAAGAGGGGGAAATGCGCGAGTTCGTTGGCTTCCAAGAAGAATGGAAAACAAACAACTTCCACTCACGTGAGAAGATCCCGTATAATCGCAAACCAGGTGCCAAGATAGAAATTCCAGATGTTGTTACACCAATACAGGTATTCTCCCGTATTTTCACGGAAGAGTTGTGGATGCGACTTGTAACGGAAACAAATCTGTATGCGGATCAAACACGGAGCGCAACTCCATCAAACAGCAAGTGGGTACCCGTCACAGTTAAAGAAATGAAGACCTTCGTAGGACTGTGTCTTGCCATGGGCATCCTAAGACTGCCATCACGTAGAGATTTCTGGCGTCAGAAAAAGTGGCCTTTTCGAACGACCATCCCCCAAGCCATTTCAAGAGACAGATTCGACATCATCTGGAGGTAGGCTCGTAAATTGATATCAATGACAAGAATATTTTTTTTATACTGATTGTGGAGATGACTAGCCAACTAGCTTTTTGTAATGATGATGGGAATGTCACATGATATGATTGCAACGATGATTGCAACGGTAATAATGATTTGTTGCTGATACTAATGCCAATAAATAAATGTCTAAAGGTGATGATTGATAATTGATGATTATGGATAGCAACAATAAAAATGTAATATAATGCAATAGACAATGCTAGCTTATGATGGATGACATTAATAATTATGTCTGATGATAGATAATAATACATAAAACATACATAAATACAAATGAAAATAATACCTCATGATGGATGACAGTAATAATTATGATGTTTGAACTGATAAAGTGTAATTATACAAACACATGACAATGAAAGCTCATGATGATAATAATGTGTAATTCACTGTCCGACTTGCTATGTGTATTTTCAGGTATCTCCACTTGCAAGACAACAAAAGCAATGATGTGAAGCAGTCCGACAAGCTTTGGAAAGTCAGATGGTACCTCGACTACCTGAAAGATCGATTCCAGGAATTGTATGAGGTGGATGGGTTCGTGAGTGTCGACGAAAGCATGGTGAAATTCAAGGGGAGACTCGCTTTCCGACAATATCTTCCTCTGAAACCTACCAAGTGGGGCATCAAGGTGTGGGTGATGGCTGAGAGCTCCACTGGGTATGTTTCAAACTTCCAAGTCTACACCGGACGTGAGGGAGGGAGTAGTGAAAAGGGCCTTGCACACCGCATAGTAATGGATCTGGCTGGACCATACTTCGGGTCCCAACTCTCCATTTTTATGGATAACTTTTACTCTGGGGTGCCGCTTTTTGAAGAGTTGAAGGCTCATGGTCTGAATGCGTGTGGCACTGTTCGATCCAACAGAAAGGGAATCCCCCCAAAACCGCCTGCCATGGAGAAGCATCGGTACCAAGTGTATCAGAAGGATGACCTGACCTTCTGTGCTTGGCAGGACACAAAGGTTGTTTTGGTCCTGTCAAACTACCATGAGCCCATGGCAGAAGGGTCTGTCAGGAGAAGACGGGGAGAAGACATCCAGAGAGAGGTCAGAGTGCCAGCGTGCGTCTCTGATTATCAGAAGCACATGAAGGGGGTCGATCTACTGGATCAGATGGTAAGCTACTATCAGTTCCAGCACCGGTCCAAGAAATGGTGGCGGAGGCTTTTTTTCTTTTTCCTATCAGTCAGCTGCTACAATTCTTTTATTGCTGCAAGGAGTGCTGGAGCCTACAAGGGTTGCTACAAAGAGTGGCAGGAGGACCTTGCACAGGAACTTGTCACCCCTGTGACAGCAAAGAGTGCTCCTCAGTGCGCTGCAGCACCTGTGACAGCCTCAGCCGAGCACGACTGTGAAAAGATCTTTGAGAAGAGGAAGATCTGCAGGGAATGTTCACTGTCTAAGAGTGGCACTGAGGCCCGTCCTGGTGCAACAGTGTATGGCTGCAGACAGTGCAATGTGCCACTGCACATTGAGTGCTTTGGAAAGCATTGCCGCAGCACTCGAAAGTAAATGTATGAGTTGTGTTTAGACTTGACTGTACCGTTCTGTTCATCTGTACACTCACGAAGTTCTGATTATATGGTTTCTGAAATGATTAGGTAAAGATTCAAGAAGAAGTAACCCTCTGTTTTGTTTTGTTCCATGTTCTGTGTTTCAGTGTCTATCACTTGTCACTTTGGTTCCTTAAAAGGATTAAATAAAATCTGATCTGTATTGATTTTCAAAATGTTTTTGATGTTTATTGATTTTTTAAAAATATGCAGTTGAAGTTTATGGCCAAGCAAGTCATTGAAGCTGACAGCCAAAGAATTAATCTCTCAATTGCCTTTTACCTCATGTTTTTATCTGCTATAGAGCCTGAGAAATTAAGGTTTTAGTAGGCGTTGACAAATTTTGAATATTGTTCTGAAAACCCTCAGGTTTTGAGAGGGGGTTTACAGAAAAGTTCTTAGGCATAAAAAGGCCTTTTTTAGCAGGCGTTTTAGGCTTAAATGGGTTAAAGGGCGCACATACCACCGCCTATCTCTGCGCTTCATCACTCTTCTTCCGTAGCCACTTTGATCGGAACGTCACCTGGAACGTCCCCCCGCGAAAACACCGGTGACTGCTGCCACCCATGGCGTGAGTGGTGTATTGCATGTCATGCATTGCCCGCGACGTTCGCGTATGCTGTGTAGACTATAGCTGTGTTCGAAATCGTTCCCTATACACTCGTTCCCTATTCCCTATATAGTGTACATGATATAGTGCACTATATAGGGAATAGGGAACGATAATTCGGACACTACGCTAAACATTTCTAAACGTCATTTGCGTCAGTAAATGCGCCGGGTATTTGTGTGACGCAGACAGATGCGCCCACATCATGTAAACAAACCGGGCACTCACGAGAAAGCTGGAGGTTGTATTGATGTTGAATGTTACATTTCCTTGTTCAAGTTTTTTTTAACTAATTCTGAATGTTACATTTTCTATGTTAAATCCCAAATAAATTGTTGACATTTCTATACGAAAGCCGGAGACTCATCATTAAATGGATTCGTTTTCGCGGTTATTCAGCTTCTTCTTCTCCTCCGGACCGCATTGCATTGTGGTATACGGGAGTAACATGTAGGGTACATCGTATGTACCCTATTTTAAGTCCACTATATAGTGCCCTATATAGTGGACCACTGAGAATTCGAACACCCTACAAAATGGCGTGCACCCTATTTAGTGCACTACATCCATGATAGGGAACGATTTCGAACACAGCTTATGAAAGGAAGCGCGTCGCTCGCGTCACTCGCGTCGTTTACGCGCGTTGCTCGCGTCGACTATGTAACGGCCCTTAAGGCGGCTGCATGCTTCAGCGTTGGTGTTACGTTGTTGCGCAAAATTTAGTCAAAGCAATTCATGCTCCCTTTTAGGTTGCGCGTGTTGCCAAGCAATTTACCGCCAGAACAGTAGGTGGAGTAATATGTGGAGTAAAGTTTTTCGTTGAAGACGACCTCGAGAATGACGTCTTTGTCTGTGGGAGTCGTTGGTTTGTTTATGTGCCAGATCGTGTTCTCCCCATACACAGTGAATGATGGCAACAGACAGAGGAACAGGGGTGATGAAGTTGTTGATCATTGGGGTTGTATAAATGTGCATATCTCTCTACATTTTAAAACGACATAATGTGTTGGCAGCAAAGTTAACTTCACTTCACGTTAATGCTTTTGTATATGAGCCTGCCGGGTCGTCCTTGCCTTCTGGCTTTTAAAATGGCGGTATGAAAACAGGAAATGTGATACTCCAGACAGGAAGCAGACCAATCACAGCCTTGCAGGCTGCGCGGCTCGCGTAAAAGCTTACGTAAAAAATGACGCAAGTCTAGAAAAATCGCCCGACGCACGCAAGACGTGAGAAGTCGCGCAAGGGGTGCGCAAGGGCGCGCAAGGGCCTCTTGCGCTTGCGCTTACGTAACTGAGCATAAATCGGCCTTTAGGCTATTCGTACGGCAGCTTGTCACGTGACCGCACTTGACCCTGCTAATTCCAGTTTGCTCGGCGCGTAATTTATAGGTAGTGGCTATTCTTACGGCGACCGTAAGAATAGCAATTATAAGGAGTTTCCTATTGTTACGGTTTTCTTTTGGACTAAATGGTACGGTTTTCTTTTGGACTAAATGGCAGAGGATGGTTTGTTTGTGGGTGCTACATTTTCTGCATATATTGAGTTGCAGAAGGCATTGGAGGATTATCAAAGAAAACACAATGTGCAGTTCTGCAAGAGGAGTTCACGTGGAATACAATCATTCAAGACGCATTACCGTAGCAAAAGTAAATTGAACATTCCGACAGTTAAACTATCCTGAAATCGATTATGCTTGTATCCATGGAGGACAGAAGTTTAAGTCATCTGCATCTCAAAGGCTTAATCAGAGGTGAGTTACATTAAGACAAGGTAGTGGCTATGCTTACGGCGCGCCGTAAAAATAGCTAGTGGCTATGCTTACGGCGCGCCGTAAAAATAGCTAGTGGCTATGCTTACGGCGCACCGTAAAAATACTGCATTAGTCTATTTTCACGGCAGGTTATGGTTAGGGTTAATTACTACAATTAATTACTATAATTACCATGGCTATTTTTACGGGCTGCGCCGAGCAGACTGATAGGTCAAGTGCGGTCACGTGACAAGCTGCCGTCGGTCACGTGACAAGCTGCCGTACGAATATCCACTGCCTAATAATAAAGCATTGACGCAACACCACTGAAATATGACGCCTAACTTGAAAATCAACGGTCCCCTCTCACGTGGACCTTTGTTTGTAAACACTCACCAGCTCAGAGTTGCACTGTCCGTTACAACAACATTATGCACACAGCAGCCAAGAAGAGAAAACGCTAGCAGAGAAAAAGAGAAAGAATAGCGATTGAAACTAGCTTACCTGTTGGAGGAGAGAAAAAGTGAAAAAAAGTGCGCCATCAAGCAACCAGCCTAATATAAAATAATCCTTTGCCAAGGGAGCAAAATATGCTCCCAAATCAAAAGAGGCAAAGGAATTAGATGAAGCAGTGGCATTCTTTATTGCAAAGGACATGATGCCTTTCCAAGTGGTTGAAAGCCTGGATATAAGCATTTGATGCAGAAGACGGACCCACGCTACAAGCTGCCATCTCGGGTTTACTTTTTGGATTCAGAGATTCCCCAGATGTTTGAAAAGGTGTGTGCGACCCTACATCAGTTTAACCATCCACTACATCTCCCCGGATTGGAAGCTGATGTCCCACTGCTTGGAAACAATGTATTTCCTGGAAGACCACACCCACGCCCACATTTTAGAAATGATCAACAGTATTCTCCAGGCTTGGAAAATACCAAAAGAGAAGATTGTCTGTTTCACAACAGATAATGCCTCCAACATGAGGAAGGCATTTGAAGATGACCAACATCCTTGGGTGTGGTTAGGGTGTTTTGGGAACAATCTAAATTTAGCCATCTCAACAAAAAAAAAAAATTGTATCGTGATGTTAATTTTGATATCGTATCGTACTAAAAATGTGATATCGTGACATCCTTACAGCAGACCCATCACCAGCATTAGGTCGATCATCAGCATCAGCAACAGAGGCCCTGGGCCACTCTGTAAGAATCTGTTTGACTTGATTTTTATAGGTTAAGTTACTTAGTTTCAGTTGCGCTGTTTTTCTAAATGCATCAGCCGTACACTCGGAAGTAAACTATGTTCTCGCTTCTGCAGAAGAACGGCCTAGAGCTGAAGAATATGTACGACCAAGGATATGATGGAGCAGCCAATATGAGTGTTATGTATAAAGGTCTTCAAGCCAGAATACGTGCACACATTGAGAAGGCCCTCTATGTGCACTGCAAGGCACACTGTCTCAATGGATTGGATGGATGGATTGGATTCACTTTATTATCATTGTGCAGAGTACAACAAAATTAGGTTTTGTGACCAACCGGAAGTGCAAAGGAGCAGTAAAGTGCAGTTTGTACATGAATTATACAGTATCAGAGCAGCATAGAGGTACAATAAGTGCAGTAAATATAAATAAAATAAATATAGTAATATAAATTCAAGTAGAGTCAATCTGGTCCTAGTGGAAGCTTCAAAGTCCAACAAGTATTTTGTGACATTTTTCAACCTTGTGGAGAAATTGTATGCCTTTTGCACAGGCTCCCCAAAGTGCTATGCTGCCTTGGTGAAATGGCAGCAGTCTCTGTAACCTCGACAGCGTGTTATCGAGCTCGATCAGCTGTCAAATACCCGATGGGCTTGCAGGGAGAAAGCACTGAAGGCCCTTCAGAGAAATCTGAAAGCTATTTTGAAGCTCCTTGATGACATCAGTGACAGCAAACCACCTAACCTGGCCAGAGGAGGTGCTCAGATGTAAAGAAATGCCATCAATTTCATGTTTATTCTCTGCCTGGAAATCGCCACCCCAGTGTTCGAAGTCACTGCTTTGGCATCAGAATCGCTGCAGGAAGAACACTTGCACCCCTCCACTGCCTGCAAGGTAATTGATGGTGTGCTTTACACATTGCAAACCACGAGGTCTGAGGAGAAGTTTGGGGAAATATTTGGATGTGCATCGGAGAAGGCAGAGTCTCAACATCCCAGTGCCTGGTCAGGAGAGGAAAAGGAAAATGCCAGTGCGTTTACAACAAAGCCCAACGTTGTATCCAGAAAGGTGAAAAACACACTACTCCTGACGTATGACTCCACAGACTCAAACTGAGCACTATGACTGAGGAGCTAAACAGGAGATTAAACACAGTCCCACTGCTAGAATCATTCAGTCCTTCCCCACCTTAACGGTACAAGGCAAATGGGTAAGCACGCCAAACGCAGAAGCCAAGGAAGCTGTCCACATCCTCTGTGATTTCTATGGAGAAGACGAGGACCAGCTGAAGACAGAACTAAAGGTGTTCCACTCCAGCTTTCCTGCAAAATACCTCAAAGAAATCTTTGCCATACTGAGGGAAAACAGTGACCAGCTCATCTTTCCTGCATTTGTGAAGATGATACAATTTCTGTGCAACATGTCCAGTGACAACTGCTTCTGTGGAGAGATCATTTTCAAAGCTGAAAATTATCAAAACTAAACTAAGAAGTCTGTGTGGAGAAGAACAGCTCTCTGACCTTCGCCTGCTTGCTTTAGAAAAAGATACCAAGATCAATCATAGTGAGGTCATTAACATTTTTAAAGACATGGCACTGAGGAGGATGCTGCTTTAGAGAGTGGTAATGATCACTCTTCAATTCAAAATGACACTTTAAAAAAAATCTCACACTCAGCTCCACCTCTAGACTGTGCACACCTGGAGTCCTGCCGCTGTCTGCCGTCGCCTGCTGCCCGGTATCCCTGTCCCTTCAACTGTTTAGCAGCTCTTTTGTTATTCTTTGTTTTGTGTTGAGCCAGGAAGCCAGCCATTATGTTTGTTCCCACTTCTCTCCGGATTCTGTGTTGCTAGGGACGATTAGAACTTGTACTTTTCTTTAATTTAGAAAGTTGTCTTTTGTTTCTAGTCAGGGACAGGCTACGTTTTGTTTGTTGTTTTTGCCCGTGGATCTCCCTGAATACAAGCACTTGAGTTTTGCAATAAACACCCTCAACTTGGACTACATGACTCCTACTGTTTCTTACATGGTACTATGTTACTCCCCTAGCCCACTTAGGGGAAGTAACACCTCACAAAGTGCCCTTATTTTTCACTGAGCACCTGCCCCCCAAAAATGTCTGTGCACGCCACTGGCAATAACGCAACTACTTTTTCATGTAAAAACTTTGCAATGTAATAACAATATTGAACGAGGTAATTATAACTAATTATAACTGGCCAACATAGAGAGAGAGACGGTTGTTGCGTAGCGCAGCTTTGAATCTCCTGCATAATGCTGTGTAGCGCAGCATTGTTGATTTGTTATAATTTTCATGACGAATGCAGCATATAATGCATTGTCATTGGTTCAAATACACATGAGGTGGGTCTTGTTGTTTTCTTAAAACCACGTGACCAGCCAAACCACCCATACACGTGCAATGTTGAACTTTTTTCCTCGGCAAAAATGGCTGCGTTCGACGAGTACTGTGACAGCGACGGCAGCGATTTGGAGTTGGGAGAGAGTGAGGAGTTTGAGAGGGAGGTGGAGGTAGAAGGGTTTGTACTAGGGCTGGGCGATATGGACCAAAAGTCATATCTCGATATCTTCAAGCAGAATATCGATATAAGATAAATATCGATATTTGTCGAAGGGGGGGGGGGGGCGCGCTCCGTGCACAGATTTGATATTAATAACAATAATAATTAATTTTATTTGTTGAGCACTCTTCATTCTAAGCAGAATCTCAGAGAGAGGGACAGACTGTTATTGGATCTGAGGGGGCGGGTTGATGTTTGGGGAGTGATGAGTTCTTGCAGGTAAGGGGGGGCATGACCGTTTATGCATTGGTGGGTGAGTAGGAGGACTTTGTAGTCAACGCGGGATGAGACAGGGAGCCAGTGCAGTGAGGGTAAAATGGGGGTTATGTGGTTGTATTTCCTGACTCTCATCAGGATCCTGGCAGCGCTGTTCTTGATGTACTGCAGCTTTTGGATGTTCCTGCCAGTGATCCCAGTGAACAGTGAATTGCAGTAGTCCAGTCTTGAGGAGATGAATGCGTGGACGAGCTTCTCAGCATCTGGCAGGGTTAAAGTGGGGCGGAGCTTGGCGATGTTTTTGAGATGGTAGAAGGAGATTTTGCACAGATGCTTTATATGATCGTTGAAGGTGAGGTGAGGGTCAAACCTAACTCCTAGATTTGTGACTGTGGTTGAGAGGGGTATGACCTGACTGTCGAAGGTGAGATGAGTTATGGAGGATGACTGACCTGGTGTGGAGTAGGGCTGCAGGATATATCGGCTATGTACGATATATCGATATAATTTCCAAGGGGATACAAGATTTGACAATATCGTTTATATCGATATGCGTTAAAATGGTCCGTTTCCCGCTCAAGCGTCTACAGCGCTTGCCTTGGAGACTGAGCGCGACCCCTCCCCCTCTCACTCTGTCTTTCCGAACGTGCCGTGTGCAAAGACGCCTCATTCCCGCCCCCGCCGCCCCCTCACAACACAACAAGCATGGATGATACCCGTAAAGAAAACGAGACGGCGGCGGGAGACAAAATGTTTCAAAGAGGAGAAGCAACGGCTCCATAATGTGGAAATAGTTTGGGTTTAAAAAAAACAGATGAGCAGCAGCTGCAGGTCATCTGTAGAGAGTGTAGCAAAACCGTTGCGACTAAAAGTGGAAGCACGACAAATCTGTTCCACCATTTACAGCAGCGGCACAAAGTGCAGTATGAGGAATGCGTAAAACTCCGTGGCTGTGCTGCTGCATCACCGGCCGCGACAGTTTCTTCTGCCCCGAAACCAGGGCCGGCGATCGGCAAATGTGTTGGGGGCGCCCTCTGGTGACGCTCTTAATTAATTAATTAAAATATACGAAACAAGCGAAATGAAACCAAACATGTTCCCAAATGGAACGGAGAAGGGAGGGGGCGGGGGATTAAAGTTACGGCGCACTGAAACCCTCACGTAGTACGCAGGACAATGCGACGAAGCCAATGCTCTTAATGGTAGCTAATGTGTGTAACCTACAGCTTTATATTGTTTTGCATAGGTGATTATTTTGTGAAGAAGGTGAAAAACATCCCTTTTTTTTTAACATGTTCATTGAATTCTGATGAAAATAACGATACAAAATCACATGTTTGCATTCATATGGACCTATGTTTTAATATAAGTGCTTGCAACATCTCACATGTGGTTTTTGACTTACATAAAAAACATCTAACCCACTCTATAGAAAATATCGAGATATATATCGTATATCGCCATTCAGCCAAAAAATATCGGGATATCATATTTTGCCCATATCGTGCAGCCCTAGTGTGGAGTGCCAACAAGAAGGGCCCCGGTTTTGCTGCTGTTTAGCTGGAGAAAGTTGTTTCTCATCCATGCCTTTATCTCCCCAAGACAGGCAGTGAGATATGACATGGCAGCAGAGGGGCTTGGGGCAGTTTTGATGTACAGCTGTGTGTCCTCGGCATAGCAGTGGAAGGACATCCCATGTCTGCTGACAACACAGCCGAGGGGAGCATGTAGATAATAAAGAGGATGGGGCTGAGGACAGACCCTTGTGGAACACCACAGGAGACAGGGAGCTGTCTGGAATTGCATCTTCCCAGTGAGACATACTCAGTTCTGCCAGATAGGTAGGACTGGAACCACTTGAGTGCAGAGCCTGACAGTCCAATGGTGGTGTGGAGGCGCTCTAGGAGGATTGTGTGATCTACTGTGTAGAATGCAGCAGTCAGATCCAGGAGGATGAGGAGTGAGGGTGATCCTGCATCGGCTGTCATCAGCAGGTCATTCGTCACCCTGAGCAAGGCGGTTTCAGTGCTGTGGGCTGAACGGAATATTACTATTTCTACCGTTCGGAATTGAATACAGTTTGATGGTTGAAAAACCGTGGACTAGACACTGCCTCCGCCTCGTATTTGGGAACATTATAATATATAACATCACGGCCAAAAGCTTTGTGCGCCTCCGAAATATTATGAACCGTAACGACTGCGTGGGGGGGGGCGGACATGACATGCTATTTTATGTATTCTTTAATATAGGTATTAGTGGGCAACTAACACAGTATTCAAAGACGTTCCCGAAATTCTGCCGTGCAGCCACGGTACCATGCGCTGTTTACAGTGGATGTATCGCAATGGCGAGGCGCACATAGCCTTTAGCCGTGTTCTGTAAATATTCTAGAACACACGGGAGGCATGTCGCAATTCATGTACTTCAGCGAGTCAAAGCCAAAGTTCCTTTCCCCCAATTCCTTCTCAACCATGGCTCAGATAACCCCCAATACAGTCTCGTTGTGGAAATACAAGAGACGTCAAAGAACCGACAAGAAACACTTGCGTTACAGTGTGTGTGTTCACACACACACACATGTGGCGCTCGCACGGTCGTGTCTCATTGGCGGGCCAACGTCTCTGGGCGGGCCAGGCAGAATAAGGGGAGGAGCTTAGATGCTTTGTGACAGACCAAGACATTCCAAATCAGCGCGCTTGAGCCTCCGTTTTTTCCAAAGGCGAGCAGAACAGCTAGTGCTCGTTTTACACCAAACGCAAGTTTTAGCCACTGGGGGACCATAGGCAGGCTGGGGGAACTCATATTTATGTTAGAAAACCTCATAAAGTGATATTTTCATGTCATGGGACCTTTTAATGTTTTATGTTTGGGTCTCGCGGAGTGAGAAACCTTGAAGTTACTGTGGAGTTACCGTTATTACTATACCTACCTACCGTTTCGATTTACAATTACTATTCCTACCGTTCAGAATTGAATACAGTTTGATGGTTGAATAAACCGTGGACTAAACACTGCCTCCGCCTCGTATTTGAGAACATTATAATATATAATATCACGGCCAAAAGCTGTGTGCACCTCCGGAATATTATGGACAGAATTGCAACCCTTTGGTTGCGACAGTTTTAAGCACTCTCCACAAATTACGTGATTTTGTAATTCGTCAGACAACTTATATCCAAACCATTTCCATACTATGGAGCCGTTGGTCTTTCGCTTGCAAACAATCTCCTCGGAGCTGCATGCGCAGGCGGACTCCATAGCTGTGTTCGAAATCGTTCCCTATCACGGATATAGTGCACTATATAGGGTGCTTGCCATTTTGTAGTGGTGTTCGAATTCTCAGTGGTTAATTTCATGCACAATATAGTGCACTTTAAATACCCCATGAATAGTGAACGATTTCGAACACGGCTCATGTTTCAAAAAGTGACGTGAGTCAGTGGAAGGGGGGGGGCAGGCAGAGACTGTGTGAGCCGGAGGCAGAGCGGGAGGGACATAAGCAGAGTTATGAAATAGCAGGCGGCAGGCGCGGTTCGAAACTGGTGTTATTTGGAACAAATGTGCTGTAATTTCAACGCAAATTAAATTATATCGATATTGACGATATGGTCTCGTTTCATATTGCGTTTGAAAAAATATCGATATATTTTAAATATCGATATATCGCCCAGCCCTAGTTTGTACCTGATGATCCTTTGGATCAAAGCCCAGGAGTGGTATTTGTGGGTAGAAAGAGAGGAGGAGGATGACGATAACGACTTTGCTGGATTTCAGGTGGACCGGAAGACGGATGGATACTTGACCCGAAATCCCAAGCAGTTAACTCGCAAACCGGGACCGAAGCAGCCGATTGCCGTGGATGAAACCCACCTGGACGTATTTTCACGGATATTCACTGATGAACTTTGGGACATGTTGGTGACCCAAACAAATGTTTATGCTGATCAGACGCGCGGCCAGGCCCCATCAAACTCGAAGTGGAACACCGTCTCCAAAACCGAGATGAAAACCTTAGTCGGGCTCTGCCTTACTTTTGGTATCCGGAAACTGCCAGCACGCCGGGATTATTGGAGGCAGACAAAGTGGCTGTACCAGACACATGTCCCCAAGGCCATGGCACGGCATCGTTTTGACATGATCTAGAGGTAATGATTTGTATTCTTTTTTTTATTAATCTTTTTATTTGTGAGACAGGTAACATAGACTTGTCCCACAGCGCACCACAACCCCCCTCCCAACCTGACAAACATAGCAAAAATGACAATACAATAATAACAAAGGCACAAAACAAACAAAATAAATTAAATAATGATGATTTGTATTCTTGAGCTCTCTACTGAGTTGCTTTGTCTTACGGTAGCGTTAGCGCACTGAAGTCTCCGTTATGGCCAATAATGATAGTGGTGCTATAGCCTTCTGCTACTATTAATATAATAATGCCATAATAATTAAATAGCATAATAAATAGCAGTGTTGGGCAGTAGCTTGACTACTTCTAGAGAAGATAGTAACTTACTACAATCCTCACTAGCTTGGTGGTAGCTTCACTTTGTCCTGAATCAAGTAACTTGTAATAGCAAAACTCCTTTATTGATCAAGTAGCTTGGCCACACAAGATACGATTCCCTGGGGTATTTCTCTGGCTAAACACAGCACAACCGTTTGTAGTATTAACAATATCCCTGCAACATACAACATTCAACAAATATGATGGCAATGCTAGGCATAAACTCATTAATCTTATGTGCTTTTCCAGATATGTCCATCTCCAAGACAACATGGACTCTGCTGTGGACAAGTCTGACAAGCTCTAGAACAGGGTTCGGCAACTGGCGGCCCGCGGGCCATGACTGGCCCATCAGACATAATATCTGCCGCGATAATAATATATAGAGATATTATATATATATATTAGAGCCCTTTACAAAACAGATTATTTCCCTGCGCTGTCTCCGGGTAAAGAATTATCTAGCCGAGGCCTTCAGAATCCTGAGAGAATCCCCTTGCTGTTAACGCAAATGGGGACTATGTTGTTGATTGACATGTTCTTCAACCAATCAGATTTCGAGTGACGAGTTGGGCATATCCTTTTACACGTCTAGGCCTTCTACCTGGCCTTGTTGTTCGGCGCCATCAGGAGGAAAACAAGGAATTACAACTAGCTAGCAGCGAAATTATATTAGGGTGACTTGTCCTAATGTGGGACACTTTTTGCAATTTCAATTTATGTGCGATATTACCAAACTAAGCCACTACATTTGACCCACACCTGATACCATTCTGAAATCCTCAAGATGTTGGCTACTGAAAACAGAAAAAAATATTCCGGTATCATACTCAGAGAAGAAATTTCACATATATTAGTGCTCCATGTGCAAAAAGTCATTAGGAATAGAAAAGACAATCAATTTAATTGATATGTATCTGCTCATGAATATTCATGGTCAAATGTACATACCCATGCTTTGTGATACCAATTACTACAATACATTAAAAAAAAAAAATATTTATATATATATATATAAATTAATTATATATTAATAAAAATAAGCAGCAACAACAAAAGTTTGTCAAAGGTTATTTAATCCAACAATAAAAAATGAAAAATATAGGCCTACAGTAATAAAGTACAACATATAATTTCATGGAACTGGGACCTGCAATATCGGTCCTAGAATTTGCAGCAACATGTTATTTTTTTATATATATGTATTTTTTTAACAGTTTATCCATCTGGACCTACAATAAATATGTAACACACAGTTATAATAATAATCATTTCATAAAACTAAGACCTGCTATACATTTTTAAAATAAGCAACACATATTTTTTAAAGTTATTTGGTCAAACTGGGACCTACAGTATTAATTTGCACGTTTCGGCTATCCATCCATAAAACAAGGACAGGAAATACTAGCATGTATAACAATTGAACATTGCTTTAAGCAAGGACAGGAAATACTAACATGTAAAACAATTGAACATTGCTTTAAGCAAACTAATTAAACATTTTTAAACACTTTTACTACACTTCAATAAACAAGCAGTTCTTGCATGTCAGGGAGCCATCGTCGTCCAGGATCCCATTCTCCTCTGCACAGCTTTGATGAAACCAGCGAATGCAGATAGAACATGCGAGCCAGTCCTTGGGGTCCTGTTTGTCCCCGTATGCACTTTTGCAGGCCGTGCATGGTTCCTGGTACTGCTGGTTGATTTTATTTTTGTTTTGCGTGTTCCCCTTGCCTTTGCCCTTTTCCCCCTTTCCTTCAACATATGCAAAATGTTCCTCACTGGTCAAGTTCCAGGAAGGAGGTTTGGCTCTGTGGCGGCTGGTGGTTGGTCGCTCTCTCACTGGAATAGGAGTGAGACTTATGAAGGAGACCTCTTCTGTCTCTGGCTGTGTCACTGGCTGGACAGCATCATGCAGAGGATGGGATGGGGTCTGCGCCATAAGATACCATTGGACATCGTGATGGCAGGGACTGTCAGGTGCAGGCTGCTGATGGGTTGGAGTTGCCGCAGGGCTTGCTTCATCTACTGGCATGTCCATTAGGGTCTCCTGGAAGGGCCGCTCAGTGGTTTCACTTGGTGTGAATAAGCTTGCCTTTATCCTAGCTGGATTGAACGGTTAATCCCGGAGCCTCCAAAGCCATCCATGGCATTTGAGGCTGTGGCTGCCTTGGCCCAGGCCTTGGCAAACAGTGGCATGAACAACACCCTGTCCAGCCGTTTTCCTCCAGTCTCCCTTGTGATCTTCCTCCCCTCCAGCATCCAGAAGTGCTTCAAGCTTTTGAAGAGTGCCCTATCTGCAGGCTGCAGATAGTGAGTGGTGTGGGGGGGAAGGCTGAATACAAAGACATTGTTGTTCTTCATCATCTTTAAAAAATCTTAATTGTAGACATGGGACGTATGCCCGTCGACAAGGAGCAAGTGCGGTCGAGGATCATTATTTGGAAGACTATTAAGGAAAAGTTTCCCCCACTACAAATACAGGGTTTCCGCGGGGTTGTTAAAGGTATTTAAAGGTAGTAAATGAAATTAGCCCAAATTAAGGCCATTAAAAAGTATTAAAAAGTAATAAACATCATCTTACGAGGTATTACATTTCCAACAAGGCCTATGAGTTTTTCAATTGGTGTTATTCAGGCCTATCTCCTAAAAATTCTAAAACTTGCGTGGATTTATTTTTATGTTGCGATTAGGACCTGAGAGATATCAATGATGTCACGTGGTGCGTGCGCTGAAACAAACTGGATATACCTGGCTGGCTTAGGCCCAGTTCAGACCAAAGATTTGCGTCGCAACTCCTTTTGACGAGACGGGCTGCGACGTTCTAAAACTGGGCAGTTCACACTGCTGCAACGGGCGGAGACGTCAGGTGGTTTATACCCACTTCGCAAGTTCGCTTCTGTTAGTTCAAAGTAATTTGAAAGAATGGGGAAATGCAAATTTCCGGACCTCTGGCTGGAGGAATCGATCTTTAAAGAATGATCGCAAAAATAACATTTGTTTGACCGGTTGCCACAGTTATCTCCGTGTGGTTAATTTGCAGTTGCGGTGTTAATTAGCAATGTTGTCAGCTTACTGTTACATTAAACTGTAATCAGAAAACGTGGTTATATGCTATAGACCCTATAGTATCTGTGGTATAAAGGCTCGGACGAATTTCGAATTATAAATGTAACATTAGCTCTCTAGCTCAGCTGACTAAAATACCTCCCAAGTCGTAGCTAAGGTCCTTCCTATTTATGTGAAAAACTTTATATTTGGATTGTAAAACGCATTACATATATTTTCGCAAACGCGAAAATATAAATGAATGATCTTAATTCCTTTTCTTTGGCAAGTGACGGTATAAGCGGGATAATGCCCTTTGAGGTGTCAAAAACCTGTTTGATCGATCGTAATTAAAGGGGACTACTTTTTGAGGGAGATTAAGGCCCCGTCCACACGAAGCCGAAACGGGCGAAACCGTTACGGTTTCGATCTATCCGGTTTAGAAGTATCTCCGTAAAGACGAAGCCAAGCG